>NC_090235.1:5105000-5215000 GCF_024489055.1 Chanodichthys erythropterus | reverse complement strand
TACTACTACTACTACTACTACTACTACTACTACTACTACTACTATAACTACTACTACTATAACTACTACTACTACTATAACTACTACTACTACTACTACTACTACTACTACTACAACCACAACTACAACTACTACTACTACGCTGGGCATGAGATTTCTTTCAAAAATATTTAAACAAAATCTTACCAACCCCAAACTTTTAAACTGATGAGCCAAAACAAATATCGTTGATCATCTCCTAAAAATGCCTAAAAAGGAGTGACTTTGACCAGGGCCAAGGCAATTGAGTCAGAGTATCTCTGAAACAGTAGCCAGAGGAGGAACAAACCGGCGACAGGGTGTTGGGACTCAAGGCTCATGAGGGCAAAGAAGACTGTCTGGTCTAAGCCAACAGAAGGTCTGCTGTGGAACAAGTCAGCCCTGTCCACTGTCGAAATCTACAAATGTCAACGGAACTGGACCTTGGAGCAGTGGAAGAAGGTCGCTTGGTCTGATGAGTCCCATTTTACTTTACATCATATGGACAGCCGTGTACGTGTGCACCATATACCTGGGGAAGTGATGGCACCAGGATGCACCAGGACGACAAGCTGGTGGAGGGAGTGTGTCGCTCTGTGAATGTTCTGCAGGGAAACCCTGGGTTCGGCTATTCACGTGGATGTAAACTTGACACATACCTAAACATTGTTGCAGACCCCTTCATGACAATGGTGTAAGTGGCCTCTTTCAGCTGAATGTTGCAGCCTGACACACATTGTTCAGGAATGGTTTGAGGAACACGATGAAGAGTTCAAGGTGTTACCCTGGCCTCCAAATTCCTCAAATCTCAGTCCATTTGAGCATCTGTGGGATGTGCTGGACCAACAAGTTCGATCCAGGGCAGCTCCACCTCACAACCTACAGGACTTGAATGATCCGCTGCTAATGTCTTGGTGCCAGAAACCACAGGACACCTTCAGGGCTTTTGTAGAGCCCATGCCTTGGTGGGTCGGCACAGACCAACAGCATATTAGGCAGGCAGTCATAATGTTTTGGCTCATCATTATACAGTGCTGCTTGAAATTTTGTGAACCCCTTGCAGAATCTGCAAAATGTGAATTATTTTAACAAAATAAGAGGGATCATACAAAATGCATGTTTTTTTTTTTTTTAGTACTGTCCTGAGTAAGATATTTTACATAAAGTCCACAAGACAAAAAAAAGAGATGAATTTATAAAAATGATCCTGATCAAAAGTTTACATACCCTTGATTCTTAATACTGTGTGTGGTTACCTGGGGCCTGTACCATGATGGTAGATGAACAAACTCAGGGTTATAGGATTAGTTTCGAGTTGACAAAAACCAAACCACTCCAATCCGGCTTTGTTGGTACCATGATGCTGATCATCAACTTTCTCTGTCAACTCAGGCTTTGATCCTGAGTTTATGGAGCTCGTGCACATGAATCTGTGACAACAGGGGCAAACAGCCAATCACATGCCTAGCAACATGATAAACTGTGATTCACTTCTCGCAAGAGCGCCAGCGCGATTCAAAACTCTTTTTCTGTAGCAGTCACTTTCATGGTACCTAAAACCCAGGATTGGCGCAAACTAATCTGAAACTTAGCTAATCCAGCTTCATGGTACAGGCCCCTGGATGATCCACGGCTGTTTGTTTGTTTTGTGATGGTTGTTCATGAGTCGCTTGTTTGTCCTGAGCAGTTAAACTGAGCTCTGTTCTTCAGAAAAATCCTCCAGGTCCTGCAGATTCTTCCGTTTTCCTGCATCTTTACAGCAGGGACTATGATTTTGAGATCCATCTTTTCACACTGAGGACAACTGAGGGACTCAAACATTCACTGATGCTCCAGAAGGAAACACGATGCATTAAGAACCAGGGGGTGAAAACTTTTTGAATTTGAAGATCAAGGTAAATAGTACTTAATTTGTCTTCCGGGATACATGCAAGTATCTTCTGTGGCTTCCAAAGGGCAGTACTAAATGAAAAATTATGATATTTAAACAAAATAAGAAAAATGTGGACATCTTCATCCTGTTAAAAAGTTTTCACCCCCAGCTATTAATGCCTCATGTCTCCTTCTGGAGCATCAGTGAATGTTTAAACCTTTTCTAATAGCTGCATATGAGTCCTTCAGTTTGAAAAGATGGATCTCAAAATCACACAGTTACTGCAGTAAATGGTTAAATATGCAAAAGATACTGGAAAATCAAAGAATTTGCAGGACCTGGAGGATTTTTCTGAAGAACGTTGGGCAGTTTAAAGGATTAGTTCACATTAAAATTAAAAGTATCCCATGATTTACTCACCCTCAAGCCATCCTGTGTGTATACGACTTTCTTCTTTCAGACAAATACAACCGGAGTTATATTAATAAACACCCTGAATCTTCTAAGCTTACAAACTCATGACCCCCATTCACTGCCATTATAAAGCTTATAAGCGCCAGGGTGTTTATTAATATAACTCTGATTGTATTCATCTGAAAGAAGAAAGTCATATACACCTAGGATGGCTTGAGGGCAAGTAAAGCTTGGGCTAATTTTCATTTTAAAGTGAACTAATCCTTGAACTGCTCAGGGTAAATAAGGGACTCCATCACACAAAACCAACAAACAAACAGTCGTGGATCATCCAGGTAATGACACACAGTATTAAGAATCAAAAGGTATGTAAACTTCATTTTTTTTATAAATTCAGCTATTTTATCTTGTGAACTATATGTAAAATCTTTTATGTAAAATATCTTACTCAGGACAGTACTAAATAAAAAATAACATGCATTTAAGTATGATTCCTCTTATTTTGTCAAAATAATTCACATTTTGCAGATCCTGCAAGGGGTTCGCAAACTTTCAAGCAGTGCACACACATATTCCAAAACTAAAACAAACAAACAAGCAGACCCAAAAAAACTGTCATCCACAAACATCTTTATCTTTCATCATTGAATAATGACGATACAAAATACAACATAAAACACAAGCAGTTGGGACAATGATCAAATAGTTTTCTTTGTGCGGCAGACCAACAGATGACAGGACATGGTGGGGGGATTGGTCTTGGCACTAGGCCGCAAGGAGAGATGAACTTGAACGGATGTAAACAGAGGAGGAGTGAGAGAGAAGAGGAAGGTCAAGCTTAAAATCTAACGAGGATGAAGTGAGGAAAACAAGGACAACAAGCACAAGTGGAAACACAAATATACATTTGCAAATAAGGCACTTGTGAAAACATTTGGAAACTTAAAATAACTTTTTAAAGCCTATACAGATGTCCCGCTCCACTTGCAAAAGTGCACCTGTATTGACACTGACTTTCATATATTCATTTGTCAAAAAAAAATAAAAAATACTGGACCACAATTTGTAAAACTGTTGCTTAAATTATAACAATAAGAGATTATCTGGAAAGATAATGTTATACCTGACCTTACAGTTGACTATGACACTTAAAGGGACAGTTCACCTAAAAATAAACATTCTGTCATCATTTATTCACCCTCATGTCGTTCCAAACTAGGGCTGGGCGATATATCGCATGCGATTGACACGCGCATTTCGTCAGTAAAGCCGGTTCCCTGATTACCGCTAAATCGCCATCACCTGCTTTCAAATGGAGCGGCATTTAATAGACAGAGCCGTAGTTCACTGATAAGCCACGCAATATCACGTTCATATCGCAGATGAATCGCCTTCGATAATGAGCATGATATTGCATAGCTTGTCAGTGATCTACGGCTCTGTCTATTAAATGCCGCTCCATTTGAAAGCAGGTGATGGCGATTTAGCGGTAATCAGGGAACCGGCTTTACTGATTAAATGCGCGTGACAATCTCCCAGCCCTATTCCAAACATGTATGACTTTCTTTCTTTCTTCTGTGAAACACAAAAGAAGATATTGTTTTTGTCCATACGGTTCAAATCAACGGTGTCCAAATTTTTCCTAACGTTCTTCAAAATATCTTTTCTGTTACGCAGAAGACCGAAAGTAATACAGATTTGGAATGACATGAGGATGAATTTAAATTTTTGGGTATACCATCCCTTTAAATTTTCACATGACCTCATGTAAAGCAGCAGAAACTGGGCAAACAGTACATACTGGCAGACATATGGGGTTAATTCCATTATTGAAATTCTTTCTCTTTTTTTTTTTTTGGAAAATTATGGAATTAATTTCCCATAAATACCACAAATGCAAGCCAGAGGTTCAATTGTGTCAAAACGTTTGTTGACAACACAATCATAATGCATTTTACATTAGATGGAGAGTTACAAAGTGCATCCAACAGTCAATACTGATCATTATCAAAATGATTTATCATATTAATGGAAGAAACATCATCTACAGGTTTTGCTGCCAAGTACTTTGTTTTTTTACAAAGCAATTTTTCATCTACTGCATAAATTATCAGCTTATTAGGCTTGCTAAAAAATCTGGACCTTACATAAAAAAAAATCTTAAATAAAAAAAAACAAACAAAAAAAGTTAAAATAATTTGTGTGTGTAACTGATATAACTAAGAATGAGTCTTTAACAGAAATGTGTTACAGGACACACGCTGACCAAAACACAAATATTAGATACGAGACACATTTGTTGCTTCATTACAAACACAACAGTGACTGGACAAAATGTTAAACGCAAAAAAGCAGCATACCGATTCAGCGACTTTGGGACGGTCTATCATGGCAATACAAATCATGAGAGTTTTTGTGTCTCTATAAGGTTACTGGGTCAATAATGTTTATTAGTGCAACTGGAGAAAGATCAGTGAGGAAGACCCTCGGTACACACACACGCCTGCGATTAAGGTCACGTTTGTTTAATGAGGAAAGCAGGCGTGTGAAGTCACTTGGTGAGACCGTTATTGTCAAGTGAACAAATGGGATATGAAAAAAGAAAAATATTTCCAGTCAGTTTCTGGCAACTCCAGAACACAAATACTGGGAAATCTGACAGTTGACCAGAAAAAAAAACATGCAAAAACGTACTGACAACTTAAGTGAGGGAGATAGTGTGAGTGATGCCCAAAAAGACAAAAAAGGAAATGAAACATATGAACAGCAGTGAACAGAAGTACAACTTTGTCCTAATAAAGGTACTAAACTGGAGGGAATATTTCCAGTAGAACAAGTGAATGTTGGACTCACTAACAATAGACAATTTATAAACAGACCCTGAATAAAACAAAAAAACTTATTTAATGATACAGTGCCTATTAATAGTGTTTTAAATAGTTTGCAAGGGATAAGAGGTTATTTTGTTCCTCTTTTTTGAAGTATGTTTCCAAAAATGAGTAGCGCATATATCTACATGTAATGCGTGTGTTTGCTCTGGGCCTTTTCGATCTCTCAAACACCCCTGACATTAGTTTGTTGGTCTCGTCCATGTGAACATAAAGCGGAGTGTTGTACCTCCTCTCTCGTCTCTGCTAGCATCACTCATTCTTGCGGTGATGGTTGTTGTTTAGGGGAGAGTGGCCATTCTGGACTGGTCCATTTTTCATTGGCGTCTCGTCCTCCTCAGACTCGGTTTCTTCTCTGTCACTCCTCTCGTCCTCCACAATATTCTGCAGCGAGACAAATTAACTTTGATGAAGCTTCAAAATCCTTGAAATTCATGTTTCTTACAATTTTATGCAATTATTTCAGCTCAAACCACTTGAAGGGATAGCCAACAATAAAGGTTCTGTCATTTTCTCACCCTCATGTTATTTCAAATGATTTTTCCTCATGTGTAACACAAAAGGAAATATTATTCAAGGAGATACAACAAGGAATGGCGATGATTTATTTTCAACCAACCATTTAAATTTTCATGGTAAACTATGTAAATTTGGCCCTCTAGAAGTAAAAAAAAAAAACAAAAAAAAAACCACATGCATTTTGCAGAAGATCATCATTTTGGTTGTGCTTCGGCTCTGCGTGATTGTGCAGATGAATATGGTTATCCCACCGCTCATAAAACATTCACTACTAGGCTTAAGAGATATGACCAGTTTAGATGAAAAAAAATCTCAGCCATTCCTTGTTGTATCTCCTTGTATATTATCTCCTTTTGTGTTACACATGAGAAATCATTTGATATAACATGACTCTCCTCTGTTCGAGGTTTAGCTGCTCTACGTCGACCTTTCTCGCTCGTTGTGACAACTAACCTATGCCACTCCCACACCACATACGCGTCAAAGTAGCCGGAGCAACTTTTTTCTGTTTACAGATACGACGAGACACGCACAGACAATTTCCATTCCTACGAAAACAATTCAGTCTAAAATAGAAACACTTCTAATAGGCTTACCATAGTGAATCAGGGTAAGACAAAAGCACGTTTTAGAAGGATTGATGATATATTGACTCATATTTGAACAACAACAACAACAAAAGAAAAGTCACATAAGCCCCGTTTCCACCGCAGGAACTAGGGACTTTGGAGTGGTACAGGAACTAGGGTCTAAATAAAATTTCGGGTTAAAAATTTCCCCCTCAGAAAGTCCCTGCTCACGAGGTAGTACTTTTTTTAAAAGTTCAGAAACTTTCAGTGGTGGGACTTGGGCGCTGAACATGCTGATTGGTTGAGTTTACGTAACATTTCAATTGGTTTTCTCCACGCAGCATTTTATTTATTTGATCTCAACCACCATTTTTAAAATCTATTGCGGTGTGCGCGGTAAGAGTTGTTTGCTATTCTAAATCAATAGAGTTTAAAAATACGGCCAATGGATGGATGACAAAGTTCAGGCTTTATTAAAGGATTAGTCCACTTTCAAATAAAAATTTCCTGATAATTTACTCACCCCCATGTCATTCAAGATGTCCATATCCCTCTGTCTTCAGTCAAAAAGAAATGTTTGATTATTCTCTTTATAGTGGACTCCTTATAATTGGCCCCAAACAGTTGAAGGTCAAAATTACAGTTTCAGTTCAGCTTCAAAGGGCTTTAAACGATACCAGACGAGGAATAAGGGTCTTATCTAGCGAAACGATCAGTTTCTAAAAAATAAAAAATGATATATTTTAACCATAGACGCTCATCTTGAACTAGCTCTCTTCTTCTTCTCTATTAGAATTCTGGCAGTGTAGATGCTGCTTAGTGTATTGCTGCCCTCCACAGGCCAAAGTCTGAACTAAATTGTCATATACAATATGCTAGTGCAAGTATATAACCATTAGTTCAAACTTTGACCTGTGGAGACTACTAGAAGAAGAAGAGAGCTAGTTCAGATGAGCATCTATGGTTAAAACGTATATAATTTTAATTTTTTTTTAGAAATTGTTGCGCTAGATAAGACCCTTTTTCCTCGTCTGGTATCGTTTAAAGCCCTTTGAAGCTGCATTGAAACTGTAATTTTGACCTTCATCCATCTGGGGTCAATTGAATTCCACTATAAGGAGAATAATCCTGGAATGTTTTCATCAAAAACCTTGATTTCTTTGCGACTAAAGAAAGGAGGACATGGACATCTTGGATGACATGGGGGGTGAGTAAATTATCAGGAATTTTTTTATTTGAAAGTGAACTAATCCTTTAAGCTTATATGTGGAGGACGAAATCCAACGGGAACTGGAAAGTCACGCGCAGTCCTACGCCACGGGACTTATCTTCACGGTACTTTAGACGCAGACAGCAACAGGTCTGGGAGAAAAAAAGTTCCTTGGATAAATTGTTCCAGGTAATTTCGGTGGAAACGAGGCTAGTGTACCTTTAAAGGGCCATGAAACACTAACACATTTTTGGTAAGATGTTACTGTTTGGGGTCAGTAATATTTTATGTTTTTGAGTTTTTATGCTCAAGAAGGCTGCATTTATTTGATAGAAAAATAGCAAAAACAGGAATATTGTGAAATATTAATAGAATATTAATAGAATTTCAGTTTTCTACAACCTCACTGACCCCAAACTTTAGAATGGTAGTGTATGAACCTGTTGTAGATGAAGGACGACAAAGTTAGCATCTGATATTTATAACTTTAAGAGGAAAATTTAGTTTTATTGATTTTTTTTGGGGGGGTGGGGGGGGGGGGGGTGGGCTATTTATGTTTTTCTGGGTTTTAAATCAACAGTCACTGTTACTGAACTATAGTGCATGAAATGCCAAAATGATGCAGTCTGTGTTGGTTAACTTACATTGCCTGGCAAGAATTTGATAGCCATACGCAGGATGAGTATGGCCCAGAAGATGTGCAGACACTGCAGCACAAACAGCAGCCCGTTAAAGAAGTAAAACCCAAAGAACGGAGGATAAATGGTCAACGGATACACCCAGGTACAACGTATGATCCTAAGAGACAGAGAAAAGAGAGAAAGTGAGAGTTTTACATCTGACAATTAGAAAGGCATATGGAGTTGATTTTCACAATGGTTCATAGCATAATTAAAGAGTGGCATTTCAACTAAACTTTGAGACAAGTACAAATTACTATTTATAGAGCTTTCATTTGATAAACATTTGATAACTCTTGACAAATAGAAAGTGGGTCAAGACAAACTAATGATTTATCATTTAATAATAAACATTGGGAGCAAAATAGAAAATTATTTAACTCACCAAAATGGTAAGATGTAGAGTCTGGTGATCATGAAGACGACAGCAAATACGATGAATATATAGTTGCACGCTTTTCTCCAGCCAGCGTAGTTAAACATCTTGGCAGACTGTTATAGGACAGACAGAGATGGAAGATAAGTCTTTGACTCTTGCACAAAAGCACCACTAGGTAGCAGTGTTACACGCCTGCATTAACAACCATGATGATAGACTGACGTAGATTTACTGAATCACTTCTGGCTTTTACAGAATCTACATGTCCAGTGCATGAAATCATGCGCTGGACAGGACTTGGAGTATATATCATCTGGATGTGGATGATGAAACTCATTTAAGTAGACAAGACCTATGTATGTGATAAAATTATTTTAATGGTGACTAATATTATTTTATTGTAAATTTTGAGCAGTCCATGATCAGACTCTCCATACTGATTTTATTTTTTACATCAGATGGGATGGCAGCAGTACCTGAACCTAGGTTTTAAAAAAAAAAAGGTCTTAATTCATAACAAAGGTGTACCAGGCAGTTTTAGTTAAGGTACTCAGCAAAGATCAAAATGAACAAGGAGAAGCCACAATTATAGACATTGCTATCTGGAATCTGGATGGGATTAGACTTCTCAGAGGAAGTTAGCAGAAAAAAAAAAAAAACGTACGTAATTTGCTCCATGATGTTCACTAAATTTGGGAGGAAAAACAGATATTAAAAATTTAAGTATGTCTGCCTAATTTACCAAACCTCTTCAGAGACAACTAGTCCCATCCAAACAGAACCAATAAACTCACCACAATTCAAGCATTCTGTTAAACATTCTGACATACTGCTTTTACTTCAAATTAGTGCTGTCAGATTGATTGTTTGCAGTTAATCGCATCTAACATAAAAGTTTGTTTACACATAATATATACATATGTACATACACATATTATATATATATACACATATGTACATACACATATTATATATTTATATATACATATGTACATACACATATTATATATATAATATATTTATATATACATATGTACATACACATATTATATATATATACATATACATACATACATGCATACATACATGCATACATATATATACACTGTTTACAGTGAATTTATAACAGCTAAGAGGTGATGTTAGGCATGACGCGGAGTGTCTCTCATGAAGTGAAATCACTAAAAGCCTTCCATCCGCTGGAAAAACTAGTTCCTGATAGTGAACAGCAATATGTTACATTATTACGCCATTAGATGGCGGCAAAGGGTAAACTGTAATCATTGCAGTGTTTTTATCTCGAATAAAACATGGCTTTTGACCAATCAGAATCAAGAACTGGAACTAACCATTTTATAATAATATATATATATACACACACACATATTATGTAAACACAAACTTTAAAATTAGATGTGATTAATCAATTTGACAGCACTAAGAAAATACATTTATTCTAATGCTGCTTGAAAAAAAAATTATTTTTGAATTAAAGTAAAGTCAAAGTTCCAGAGACACAGTCTCGGCACTAATGTTCTTCAGATGTTCCATTACCTCCAGCAGATAGTCGGAGGCGTCGTGCACCAGCATAATGAGGGTTCCTGCTCTGATGTAGTTCACACACCAGGAGAAACTAATCAGCAGGATGGTGGCAACATGGTGTACTATTTGTTCTTTAAAGTCCTGAGGAATTAGAGGCAATATTATCTTACAAACAAAACAACGGTTTGGACATCATCATAGTGTCATAGTATACTTTGGAGTACGAGGTAAATATAGTCAACATTTGAAGTGGATCAAAAAAGTTCATCAAAGTTGTCCTAAGAACTAAAAGGTTTAACTTTGATGACTACTGTTGACTACTGTATTGTAAAGATGGTAATCAGTCATATGGAACACTACTGATCAAACAATTGTGGTCAGTAAGGGTGTGTTCACACTTGTCATGTTTGGTTCGATTAAAACGAACCCTGGTGCGATTGCTCGGTTAGTGCAGTTCATTTGAACATATGTGAACGCTGCCATCCGAACCCTGGTGCGCACCAAACAAGCGCACCGAGACCGCTGAAAAGATGGGTCTCGGTCCGCTTCCAAACGAACTCTGGTGCGGTTCGAATGATATATGAATACAACACGAACCAAAGACATGTAACCAAACCAAAAACAGGAAGACGAGACCCTAAAAAAGGACAGAATCCTCACATGTCGGTTTTTCTCGTTATAGACGCGAGTTTGCCCATCACAGGCATCAGACGTGATAATTTATTGAAAATAAATAAAATAAATTATCCAATGTTTCACAGGAGTATAAATGAGGAAACAAAGGCCAAATTCCCTTAAAGGATTAGTTCACTTCAGAATTAAAATTTCCTGATAATTTACTCACCCCCATGTCATCCAAGATTTTTATATATTTCTTTCTTCAGATGAAAAGAAATTATGGTTTTTGAGGAAAACATTCCAGGATTTTTCTCCTTATAGTGGACTTCAACAGTTACCAAAAAAAGGTCCAAATTACATTTTTCAGCGCAGCTTCAAAGGGCTCTACACGATCCCAGACGAGGAATAAGGGTCTTATCTAGCGAAACGATGTGTCATTTTCTAAAGAAAAATACAAATTTATATACTTTAACTGCAAATACTCATCTTCCACTAGCTCTGCGAAGCATCACGCATTACGTAATCACGTTAGAAAGGTCACGCCTGATGTAGGCAGAAGTACAGAGCAAGTGTTTACAAAGCGAACATGCAAAGACTAAGTCAAACGGCCTTTACAAAAAAAAAGTTTAAACAACAGAAAATGACTGATTGTTTCGCTAGACAAGACCCTTATTGCTCGGGTGGGATCGTGTAGAGCCCTTTGAAGCTTCACTGAAACTGCAATTTGGACCTTCAACCTGCTGGTAACTGCTATAAGTCCACTATATGGAGAAAAATCCTGGAATGTTTTCCTCAATAACTTTAATTTCTTTTCGACTGAAGAAAGAAAGACATAAACATCTTGGATGACGTGGGGGTGAGTAAATTATCAGGAAATTTTAATTCTGAAGTGAATTAATCCTTTAATAATCCATCACAATGAGTAAAACCAGAGAATATAGTTCTGATGTCCAGCAAACGATTGTTGAGCTTCACAAAATAGAAAGTGGCTGTTTCCACTTTCACCATAAGGGCAACAATTAAAAAGTTCCTATCAACAGGAAATGTTATGAATCTGCCTGGAAAATGACGTGTCTTGTCTTAATGCACAGCAAGGAGGATAGTTTGAGAATTGGACTCTCCAAGGATCACAGCTGAAAAATTGCAGAAAATTGTTGAGTCTTGGGGTCAGAAAGCCTAAAACAGCATCAAACAGCACCTACATCAAGTTGTTTGGGAGGGTTTCAAGAAAAATCCTTGGCTCTCATCCAAAAACAAACTCCAGTATATTCAGTTGTCAAACACAACTGGAACTTCAAACGGGACCCGGTTCTGTGGTCAGATGAAACTAAATAAAGCGCTTTTTGGCAGTAAACCCACAAGATGGGATTGGTGCACACAGGGATAAAAAAAATACCCCATTTGTATGATTAAATATACTGCTGGATCTTTGTGGGCCTATTCTTCTGCAGGAGGTTCTGGACATCATGGATTCTATCAAATGCCAACAGATAATCTAAACTTGACAGCCTCTGCTATAATCTTATAACGGGCTGTGGATCATCCATCAGGACGATGACTCGAAACATACATCAAAATCCACACAAAAATGGGTCACTGAGCACAAAATTAAGGTTCTGCCATCCCTGTCCCCTGACCTGGGTAGGGTTGCACCAGCCGTTCGTAAATTCTTTCTTAAATTGGAACGTAAAGTCCACACTAGTTGCTTAGTAACTACTAGCTAGTTTGTAACTCTGTACTTTATTCGGTTGCACCATTTGTTCTTAAGGCAGAGGGTAGCTAGTAGCTCGTAAGGTCTCCGTAAAGTAATGCGTAGTCGCATAATATGACGTTTACCCTCAGTGATCCTTCAAATACAGGAGCAGAAGTTGTTGAAATTCTGTGAATTTTAGTTTATTCTTCATTCTGACTTATTTTGCCTCACGTAGCTAACAGTAAAAATAAGTTCCCATTAAATATAATAGCCTACTACTTAATCATAAATGTTTTTATATGTAAATAACACTATCAAAATGTATTTGAAACTAAATTAATAAGGATCAATAAACAAATAACGTTACTCATACAAAAAAAAAAAAAAAAAAAAGATTGATTCTGACTGATTTTATTTGACATGCACAACACGGAGTGATAGGACCGATGCACACATCGCGGCACGCTTAACGGGTTCGTATTGACGAGTGGCTAACAAAGTATTTTTTCACATAATGTTCTCTTTCTTAAAATGTAAGAGCGTGTAAATATCAGCAGCATCATATATGTGTAAAGAATGAAGTCTGTCAGGTAAAACAAGAGCTTATTGATGCAGTTCAGTTAGTCTACTATTTTATTCCAATCATTACTCCTGACAGGAGGCTTCCGTAAATATTTAGTGTATACGTTTACGCTTCAACTAAGTTTAATGGTGCAACACAAATATATTTAGTAGTGCGTAAGTTGTAACTTAGTGCCCATTTACGTGAAAACTAGTCTACGTTGTAACTTGCGCACAGCTGATGCAACCGGCCCCTGAACTCTAGAGAAAACTGAAGAGGAGTGTATCAACATGGAGCTAGGAATCTGAAGGATCTGGAGAGATTCTGTATGAAGGAATGGTCTCTGATCTCTTGTCAGGTGTTCTGTAAACTCATTAGGCATTATAGAAGTCGTCTCAGAGCTGTTATCTTGGCAAAACGAGGTTGCAAAAAGTATTGAATAAAAGGGTGCCATTAATCATGGCCAATGTGTATTAGAGAAAAACATTTATTTCACAATGAGATTGTGAACATTTTCAATTGTTTTACTTCAATAAGAGGTTAAGTGTTTGTGAATATTCTTGAATAGGATTAACAATGCAGATTTATTTTCACAGGCTTCTTTGTTCATATTTACCAAGGTTGCCAATAATTCTGACCAGGACTGTATTTGCAAAGCTGAATTTTCAGCATCATTTCTCCAGTCTTCAGTGTCACATGATCCTAATATGCTGATTTGGTGCTCAAGAAACATTTGTTATTATCAATGTTGGAACTAAATGTGCTGCTTAATATGTTTATGGAAACTAATCTTTTCCAGGATTTCCAGTTTTATCAATTTACTGTGTCTCTTCTGAATAAAAGTATTATAAAAAACATTTAACTGACTGATGCCAAACTTTTGAATGGTATTGCATATTACAAAATATCATGGTATTATAATACTTACCAAATCATTGCGTTTCTTCACAAACAAACAAAACACATACAACCTTGTACATAGTGCAGCATCATTAGATAATGCTTTTGTTTATCGTTTATTTTTTGCTAAACTGCATTTGTAATTATAGCTTTTGCATATTCCGTCTCTTTTCCGTCTCTAGTGCCTTCTCTCTTAAGGCACTAGATTTCACATACTCTGCTGAGTGATATTAGTATGAAATTGCTGCAGCTTTAGAGTCAAAGTTCAGGAAGAGCACCATAGACTAGGTGACTGATTAAATCGAACCATCACGTCAAATAGATGACCTATTAATTCAGTTTGTGAAAATATCACCAGGTGACATTCGATCTGTTGCGTTTTATTATCAGGCAGGTGATTTTTTTTTTTTTTGTTAGATGTTAGATGAAGCTTGCTTTAATGTTTTGTGTGGATGTATGATCTTATTAGACTCTCAAATGTTCCTTCAAACTTTAGAAATGTACATTGATGCATCATTTTCATTCAGCTCAGTTATAAAGCTTTATTCACCCAGATAGCAAGAAGTTTAATGGATAGCACTAAACATGAGACGTACTTCATGAACTGCTTTGAAAGATAACCTGATGTGCGATCGTATCATTCTGAGATTCCAATTTCACTGCTTTTAAAGTAGCCCAAGTTGGTTTGCTGATCTTAGCTGGTTTAAGAGGTTCTTCACTTTGCCAAGCTTGTCTTCGGCCAGTTGAAAAGTGCCCAAAACCCCTTCTAAAATTAGTCAACGGAATAGCCCAACCCGCTTAGGTATGATTTTTTTACTAAAACATTGGGCGAGTGATGTAAAACTGCTGATAAACTTAATCCAAGAATTGGATTCTTTCTGCAGGAAACGGACTACACAAAAATCCAAATTTATGTTATTAAGCTCTGTGAGATAAGAGATTTTCCACAGATGCACAAGTAAAATATTAACTATCCTCACATGCAAACACACACGCACACGTAACAACACACCTGCTGGACAGGACATCTTGTGGAAATACTTGTACACATCAGTGACACAATCGCAAGATAAAGAACTGTGAGCTGACTTTTTCTCACAATTGCAAGTTCATATTTTGCAGTTTGTACTATATAACTCACAAATGCACGTTTACATCTCACAATCTGAGAAAAAAAGTGAGAACTGTAAGATAAAAAGTTGCAATTACCTTTGTTATTTTTATTCTGTAGTGGGTATTTCTATCAAAAAGATTGATCAACTTTTTTTTTTTTTTTTAACTTGGGGCTTTCATATGCTCGGCATACTCACTTTTCGCTTGACGTCTGAAGCAACGCTGAAGAGGAGTGACATGTAAAACCCTAGTTCGATCATGTAGTACCAGTACTGAGAAGGCAGCAGCGGCTGGAGAGAAAAAGAAATTAATCAAATATGTTTGAAAGATGACATCTCGGTGTCACAATCAACAGAACAGATGTCATGACCTGAAGCTGTAGGGTAATCTGGCATCAGTTTGCATATTTCCCTTGGCAAATTCAAATTTCTGTGAACCTCCTTAAATACTTGCTCTTATTTACATACTGTACACTTATCAACATGAACGTTCACTGAAAGTTTGTTTTAGATTAGGACAAGGTTGTGAAGACACTTTTCAAACCTACAGTCAATGGGAGAAGAATGAAAGAAGTGAACATACTAGCATTGGAAACCCCGCCCACATCTCCTCCATTGTGTAGAACCAAGGTTTCTGCAGAGCATAACAATATGAAGAGAATATAAGCCAAAACAAAGGAGCGCTCACATTTCATCTCAACAAAAGCAATGCAGGTCACAAGTATGAGATTACACGAGTTAAAAACATGACGGAAGAGTTATGGTCAACTAGTATGTGTATTTTAACAGCCAGTGCCAAAATCTAGAGAGCAGGTTGACCGATAGCTGATATAATGGTAGATATAAACCACCAGTCAAACATTTGGTTGGTGCCAACTTCCTTGGCTATTTTTGTGGTGAGTAAAACCAAAAAAATGTTTATTATCCCTTGACAAAACTAGTGCCAAACAGCCCAGATTCATAATGACCACAGCCATATTATAGGAAATAAATATACATTATAGGCCAAAGTAGGTTTTGTCGAAAAACTCAAAATGACCAATCACTGGTCGATATGATATGCCACAAAGAGGAAAAGTGAAGCGTTTGAAAAACTTACATCAATAAGTGCAGCAAGGCCAGCAATGAAAGCAAGAAGGTAAAAGGTAAATCTCCAACTGTAAAAAAATGTATATCCATTTTAGATAATGACATCCAAAGGCAAACACATTATCAGCAACATAATATACAAATCAATGCATCATATCAATAAATTTGGATTATTGGTTCCAATACATTATTTGATAACCCGACATTCAATTTAAGGGTCTACACTTATTTTTGCATTATGAAGTTACTACACACTAGGGATGCTCCGATCAGGATTTTTGCAGCCGATACGACTACAGATTCCTTGTCATCATGAATGATCGATACTGATACCGATCCCGATCATTCAAGCTTTATATAAGTGATATGTAAGCTCTCTGTTGACTTTAACTGTTAATCCTTACGCCCTGAAGGCATTTTTTTAATGATTTCATGTGATTTCAAGTGGCATACTTAAAATTAATGGCTTATAACATGGTTTCATCAGCTTTCACATTTTGAATAAAATAGTTTTTGATCATGTTAGAAGGTTCTTAAGTTACAACACTGCTGAGAAATCCCCAGAAAAAGTGATGTGATTTATTGATTTATTTAGTTAAAATTCAAGCTTGACATGGTGACTATTACAAAGTATATATGACAGATCATAAAATCAAGATTGGGCTTGTTCACAATCATGTAAACTGCATCTTGGACAAATTTTGTATTGATATCTCAAAGCAATTAAAGGTTATGGCATTTGAAACTATGGTAGTCTTTTTATCAAAAGTACAAAAGCCTCTCCATACTGATAGCAAGCTTTTAACGGCAGCTGCAGTGACGCAATGACTTTACCAATCAGCGATTGGCTCTTTTACTTAGAAGGCGGGACATATTCCCCAATACTGCAGTTTCTCCCATTCATAAGTAATAGGAATGAAAGGTCTTTCTATATCTATAGTCTTTGGTCATGACCAAGACATGATCGGATCCCAGAAGTCCTATAGCTCTAGCCATGCAGTATGTCATGTCACTCCGTGAGGATTTTCTCAAGATCTACGCATTATATTATGTGTAGGCCCATTTGAACTGGGACAACCTACCCTAAATAAAGATGTGTGATTTACTAATGTTTCAGAAGTTACAAAGCAGAATGTGGCGCAAAAGCCTCATCTGTACACTGCTGCAACTTTTTACGGTTTTCATCAAATTGCGATTGTTTTGTGAGATCGGCCAAATTTAGGGTCCGTTTACACAACACCGTTTTCAACTAAAAATGGAAAACTCAATGCGCTTTGGCCGTTCATTTACACAACAACAGCGTTTTGGTGGTATGAAAATGCAAACTTTTGAAAACGGGTTTTTGAAACCCGCATAAATAACAAAAACGGTGAAAACGATGACGTCATGCACATGCGAATTACACATTCAGTCTATAGTGTTTAATCGCCATTTAATGGCCTGCCAGCAGAATACAGCATTTGCACGGATTGTTTTTGGGGATCGTTTTGACAATGGTGTTGTCTGTATGCGGAAACCTCAAAGGAAAAACTTGTCATGTAAACGTACCCTTAGTGACTACCGATCGAGTCATAGAATGTGATTGGCTGATACCGAACTGTGGCTGATTGATTGGAGCATCCCTACTACACACAGTGACAAAATGTACAAAAACAAGCCAAAACAACACTGATACAGTCCACTCACAATACAAACTCTACTATTACAAGCTCACATCACGAACAACAGCCTGTATTTAAAGCATCTATGACCTACTGTTGTGACTGATAGCTATAGATGGCATGTTAACAAGCTAATTTAAAGGATGTTCCAGGCTCAATACAAGTTAAAAGCTATCGACAAGTCTTAGTGGCATAATGTACATTACCACAGAAGATAAAAGATGCAATTACAGTAGTGGACATACAAATAAACTGGGTCATGAACTTTTGAAATATGAAGCATGTTAAATCAATTATATTTGAACTGTAAGGTTGTTAAATTGTAATTTTAATAAGTGAATGAACTTCAGGGCAAGTGAAATAAGCTTTACGTGGTCATGATGAGTGGGTAAAACTTTGCACAGACATGTGAGTAAACAATATCACACTAGTATGTATAATATTGAAAACTGTACCCTTAAAACCATGTGGATTGTAACGTTTGCTGCTCAGCCTGGTTATTTTATTTGCAGTTTTTGAAAATTAAATGTATAAATTTTTAGGGACGGTATAAAAAAAAAAATATTCAAAAAGGTAATCAACATTATCCCAAATGCTTTGGATAAATCTTAACTTGTATTGAACCCTGCACATTCCTTTAATCACACGTTTTGGATGTGTTCCTGAAGCACAAGACAAATAGATGTTGAAAATGTCATGGGCGAGATATTAAAGGACCAACCCACAGTTAGTAAAACACAGTGAATTTATTTTATACATGGGTACATTAGCTAAATTTGATTCTGTTTATTGATACCACATACCGTTTCTCCTGTGTGCAATAGACTTCCTACCACCTAATGGAAAATGTATGTTTTTGTTCTCTGCTGTACAGTGAAAATTGTGTATTCTCTAGAATAACTGCACATCGTACCATTCATTGCTCAATCATGTTCCTCATTAATTTTATGATGTTTATGACACTAAGCAGTCAATTGCTTTTTGTAAAGCTTATAAAATATGCAGCATGATGCAATTTATGACCATTTATGAAAGTATGGGATCAGCCTGTGCGTATTGCTCTGTACCTGGCTTCTTTGAACTTCTTCATCTGGTTGGGCCTCTCTTGATTCCTTCTTCGCCGGAACCATCTGTGGATCTGTCTCTCTGAGAACCCAGTCTTTTTACCTAAACTCTCGACTTCGCCCTGTAGAGTCACAGAGAACATGAAGGGTCAGTTAATGGTGAAACACGAGTTGTGATCGATTTGTTGATCACGTGTGTACACATACAAGACTTAGCGAAAACTGAAATGCTGCATGCATTTATTAATTTAACAGATGCATCAATCCAAAGCAGCTTGCAATGCAAATGAGGAAACATTCAAAAGAAAAAATTACTTTGTTAGGGCAGTGTAAAATATGCTGAATTGTACCTGTTTGGGATTTTTACTTGTGGTTCTGAAGTACGATTCCAGCACAGAGTTGTGCGCCACGGTCACTCTGACTTTCTCCTTTACGCCCAAAGCTGCAGCCAGACGTACGGCCACAGTCCTAAAGTTAATAAACAGTATTAATCTCTCAACACTTGAGTTGGAAAAACTGAAAACACTGCATCAATGTTAACCATATTTAAAACACTGATCATTCAAAGGCTGTTAAGTTTTTGAAATTTCATGTCAAACATAATTCAGATTGATTACTAAATGGTTCCATCTACAAGACTAATGATGAAATATCCTACTTCTGAGCTTCAGTACACAGTAAGTTTAACTCACTCCATATTACGCTACCGTTCAAAGATTTGGAGGTTGCTAAGATTTAAAAACAAATATTTTTGAAATAAGTCTAGGTGCATTTATTTGAACAACAACAGTAAAAACAAGTACTACTGTGAAATATTATTAAAATTTTCAGTTTTCTATTTTAATAAATTTTAAAATGTCATTTATTTCAATAATTCAAAGCTACTTGTGACATGATCCTTCAGAAATCATTCTAATATGCTCATTTGCTGCTCAAGAAACATTTTTATGATTATCAATGTTAAAAACGGCTGTGCTGCTTAATATTTTTGTGGAATCAGAGATAAAAGTTTATTTCAGGATTCTTTTATGACAAACAGCACGTGTCTATATATGCACTTCTGATAAAAAAAAGCCCACTGCATAAACAATGTTATACTGACATTGGTGTTTACCACATAAAAACACTAATAAGCTAATATGTACAGTAAGTTTCATGCTGACCTTTCAAAGACCTGTCGGATGATAAGGAAGATGAGGGCGATGGGCAGGGTCACCCAGAGGTCAGATGTTTTGGAGTAGGTGACACCATCACGATCCTCCAGGTTGGCCCAGCCATGGCCTTCTGGAAACCACAGCCTTTCGTTCCAGAACCACTCACTCAGCCTGGACAACATCTAGATGCAGAAGAAGACACAATTATGACATATTCGGACATTTTGAAAGACTATACTAAAGGTGATTTTGTGGGGCTTCTGGGAGACGCACAGAGACTGCTGCGCATACAGAGACATTCAGCAGCACAGAAACTTGATAACGCTACCCCACGGCTTTCATTAATAAAAGAGCTTCGCTATTGAATCACTACATTATAATTCTCAACAACAAGGTGGTTTTTGAAGTTTTTGAAACCTGCAGCTTCACTATTAATACAAAGATGCTGCTCAGACGGCAGGTAATTCACACACGCATCTCTCATCTCCCTCTCAATAATTCAAATAAATGCTGTAATTTATTCAAATACATGTAATCTTATCGCACTACTTTATATCAGTGTCTGGTCTAACAGCAGTATTCGGGTAAGAAATAGCACAGAAATTTAACAAATCAAATATAAAATTACTCTGCATAGTCTTAACTGTAATATAGTTATTCCTTATTATAGATTATTCCTTATTAAAGCTACAAAAGTTATTACTGTAATGTGGGAAGTCTCAGAAGTAAGGGTTAAGGAGTCCATTAATAAAAAGTAAATGGGAATAGAAGCTATTAAACATCAAAATTCACTGAAAACCATCCATACACTATATTCCTAGTTTTTAAAATAGCTCTCTGAAAACATTCCCCCATGCTGCAGCTCCCAAATCTTTCATGTTACTCACATAAATAATATGACTCATTTACTCATTTACATTGTGACTAATTTAAATAGAAGACATCTCTGTCCAACACTGTAAAAATTGACCGTGATTTTAACAGTAAAAGACTGTAAAAATGCTGCGGTGAAAAACTGTCAATTGGTTTACAGAAAGTTTCCGTACTATATACAGTGAATAACTGCAATAGATCTAACGGTACATTTAATGTAATTTTACGGTAAAATACCGTTAAATTCACAGTTTTTGGAAGTGAAAAATAACAATTCATTGTAAAATTTACAGTGAAAAAACGTAAATTGACATTCCCAGCGTGACACTTCACATTTGATTTATTTTCGTTGAAATAACTCTGTTGTTTCTTAGTTTTTCTCATTTTTTTTCTAATAAGTTATGTACATTAGGGTTTATGTTACATCTTATGTTGTTAAATTTATTTTTATTGCATTTTTAAAATTTCATGCATGTTACCATGATGGTGTTTAGTGTGTGTGTGAATGACACTGTGTGCACCTTCTATATCTTAGTGTTGTCCTCAGCTTGTGATGAACTTTGATTCATCATGTGACTCTTATCACCACTGTGTTTGGTGACTATCAGTGTATTATAAAGGTACAAAACAGATATTAGTACTTCATTAGGTTGGTAAATTAACATTATATCAGTTAATGAAATACGTTATATTACCGTAAATTTAACAGTATTTTTTTACGTTGCTACTGTATTTTTTATGGTAAAGTTCTGGCAACCACAGCTGCCGTTTTTTTACCGTAAATTTTACTGGGATTTTTTTTTTTTTTTTACAGTGAAGGGTAAAATTATTAATGACTTAAGTCAAATTTTAGTCTATTTATAAAAAAAAAAAAAAAGGCTATTATTTGGCTTCAGAAGACTCTCTCACATAATACTTTATCTTTTTGGACATTTTTGGAGCTCAACAGAAAAAATCCTTTTTTACATAAATTGATGTACTGAATTGAACGAGATAAGTTTATGTAAGAATGGATTCAAGAATGATTTTAAAAAATTCTGCTTGTGTTTCATGCAGTGAAAGTGAACCGTGACTGGGATTGCATCGTGAGATCTGCTTCTGGGTTCCACAGACAGAAAATCAAACAGGTTTGAAACGTCACAAAGATGAGGAAATGATTTTTATTTCCACAACTATGACGTTAATTGCATTGCTAACAGAAAACTTTGCAGGGATCTTCACATAGTATGCTGAAATACAAGTTTGAACAGGAATGAATACCTCTTGTAGAGTGCCAGGATCATCTACCAGAAGAAAAAAAAAATACTGGCAGAAAGTGAAGTTGCTGCACCCTTTCACTTTTCTGGCTCATTAATTACCTCAGATTTTAGTAAGGTAAATATTAATGCTGCTCCAGATGTATGTATTTGTTCACTACTCACTGCACCTAATGTGTGTGTGCTAACTTGGATGGGTTAAATGCAGGGGAGAAATTCAGAGTATGGGTTACTATACTTGGCCTTCACGTCACGTCAATTGTCCCTTGTGAATATTTTATTTACATTGAGTGCATTTTAGGTTGCATGGTGACATAAACCACATTTGTGAAATTTTCTGGGCAAAAGGGTTCTTCAATGTCAACAGTGTAACAAAGTAATGTGTGAAGCACAGAAGTCCCTTTCAAGCAGCTTTCTGTTGGTCAATGCACTAAATTCGAGTGACCAACTTGGACCCATACTCATTTTTCGACTTCACATGAAATTCCTGATTTTTTGTGGATTCCTATCGAAATGACTGAAATTCACCAGTGAAAATTTGCTGAACAAGAGTAAATGTGACTGCACCTCAACTCATCACATAAGCAATAATGTTATCAGCTTAAGTTGTGATGCAAGGAATACTGTTTCCCGGTAAAAGCCTCTACTAGTTTCTGGTGAGAATACTCAACATTTTTGAGCAATGTTTTTGTTTTTTTTTACTTTATGGCACTGGTGATTCATATCACACATTTAAGATAAGCTTTTCAAAAGTCACGCGGTACACTTACAGTCTCCAGTCTCACGGCATCCCAGACTTGATTTATAAAAGCTGAATAACTGACCATCTGAGATTTTAGTATAGAAATAAAGGTTAGGATCATGATTTTCCAGTAGTATTACAGTAGCACTGTTAGTTGTTTGCTTTTGGCAGCTGATAGAGCTTTTGGACCCGGAAACAATTACGTCAGACTTAACAAAAGAGGATTGAGAGACACGTGTTTTAAAGTGGAGTATACAAAAAACATTTGATGAGCTTTTAATTAGTATAGTAGTCAAGATGTTAACGGCAATTTTTTTTTTTACATTGATTTATTACATTGAACATATTTGTGTTTACATGCATTGTTATGTATTATACTTGTTTTCTGTGTCCATTGTTATTTGTCCTATTACTAGCTTTTTTCCAAGTGCATGCAAGTGTATATATTAAAATGTATCTATAATGTGCAATAAACATTTTTTATTTTGTATTCAGTGTAGTGTAGTTATGTTCAGTTTTTTAGTTTAATATAATAGAAGTTAATGGTAACATAGTACCAACAAGAAAAAAAATAAAAAATAAAAAAAATAAATAAAAATTTGAAATTGGTTCCTGGAGGCACCCAAAGCAGTTCCACACAATATGCAGAACGTTGATTGGTTGACAGAGAATCGTCATTTGCACGTATCTCAAGAGGAATGACAACACAATACTGTTGCAACACAATGTGTATTTTTCGGGTGTTTTTCCTTGCCTTCAGCCTTTCCTCTAACAAAGCTGCTGTATGTCCTCCATTGTTGTTTACTGTTAGTTTTTTCTTCATGTGAGAATGACGTTGATGGCTACTTTCCGGCATACACCATGTCTTTCAAGTGGTACTGTTGGCGGTGGAAACGCAAGCCGGGTCAGGGTTTACCGTCCCGAATTGTACTGTACCATACTCAACTGAACTGTACTGCTCAGTGGAAATGAGCCATAAAGAACACCAAAAGGTTCCTCCAGAGGAATCTTTTAGGATTCACAAAATTTGTCTCAGACAGTCAAATCATTGCCAAAATCATAGTGTGAACCCAGCTTACGTTGCATGCTTGAAACAGCCTTGGATTTGCACAAAAGATTAACATGACGGCACATGGTAGTTAATGAGTTGAATCAACTCCGCAGCAACTAAATTTAACCACCAACCATTCAGAAATGTCTAGCTGCATTCTAAAAGTTGTAACTTCTTCCGGAGTCTCTCCATCAGTGTCCGACTCCAGTTTGAACAATGTAAGGCTGAACAATCCTCATTTTAACTGCGTGAGATTCTCCAGCTTTGATGTTGTTGAGTAACAGAAGCGCAAGCTGTTAAAGCTCCGCCTTCTTTTGGAAACTGGTCTGGGATAGCAGCTCATTTGCATTTAAAGGTGCCATTGAATGTTTTTTTACAAGATGTAATATGAGTCTAAGGTATCCCCTGAATGTGTCTGAAGTTTCAGCTCAAAATACCCCCTAGATTTTTTTTTATAAATTTTTTTAACTGCCTATTTTGGGGCATAATTAGAAATGCACCGATTCAGGTTGCGGCCCCTTTAAATCGCGCGCTCTCCGCCCCCTGGGGTCACTCTTGCCTTAAACAGTGCATACACAAAGTTTACACAGCTAACATAACCCTCAAAATGGATCTTTACAAAGTGTTCGTCATGCATACTGAATGCATGCATCAGATTATGTGAGTATGGTATTTATTTGGATGTTTACATTTGATTCTGAATGAATTTGAGGCTGATCCGTGGCTAACAGCTAATGCTACACTGTTGGAGAGATTTATAAAGAATGAAGTCGTGTTTATGAATTATACAGACTGCAAGTGTTTAATAATGAAAATAACGATGGCTCCTCTCCGTGAATACAGTAAGAAACGATGGTAACTTTAACCACATTTAACAGTACATTAGCAACATGCTAACGAAACATTTAGAAAGACAATTCACAAATATCACTAAAAATATGATATCATGGACTATGTCAGTTATTATTGCTCTAGCTGCCATTTTTTTCTATTGTTCTTGCTTGCTTACCTAAGTCTGATGATTCAGCTGTGCACAGATCCAGACGTTAATACTGGCTGCCCTTGTGTAATGCCTTGAACATGAGCTGGCATATGCTAATATTGGGGGCGTACATATTAATGATCCCGACTGTTACGTAACAGTCAGTGTTATGTTGAGATTCACCTGTTCTTCGGAGGTCTTTTAAACAAATGAGATTTATATAAGAAGGAGGAAACAATGGAGTTTGAGACTAACTGTATGTCATTTCCATGTACTGAACTCTTGTTATTCATCTATGCCAAGATAAATTCAATTTTTAATTCTAGGGCACCTTTAAGGGGACACACACAAAAATGGCGTGTTTTTGCTCACACCCAATAAGGGCAAATTTTAATAAATGATCTGTGGGGTATTTCGAGCTGAAACTTCACAGACACATTCTGGGGACACCAGAGACTTATATTACATCTTGTAAAAGGGGCATTATAGGTCTCCTTTAAAAGATGAGCTCTCCTGAGAGGGACATAAACGCATCCCTGGTACAGATTGGTGAACCATTCACACGGGCCCAAGAAAACATGCGGAGGACTTGAAAGCCCCTCCTTATCTTCGTGCTGTCAGTGACACAGTTTGAGCGGATGGGCCGCCAGCTGTACTAAAGCCTGCTCTGTTTCAATGGAGTCATTCTGAGAGGTCAGCATGACATCATGGCCGCTGTCATTGGCTGGCAGTGGCTGAAAAGCTGCACTGTCACCTGTGGTAATGAGTACTGCTTGGAGCCGGCCAGGCTTGAGAATGAGACAGATTCTCTTCCTTGCTCCGCCATTCTGTGTGAATGGAGAGCTAAAAGCACAGTGATAATGCAGACTGTCAGAATGTTATCTGAGCAATGTCAAAGAGTGAAAAAACATTGATAGAAGAGCTGTAATGTATGTTAGTAAGTTATGACATTGAATGAGAGATGACTAAATAAAGGTATGTCTTTAACTTCATATTTCAGAAGCTTTCCCATTCAATAATATCCTTTTTTTTGTTGAGCGGCAATCTAAAACATTGTTTATTAGAGTTCACCACTGCAACTAACGGACATTTTCACAAACTTTGGTGAGTCTGAAATAGGAAAATGTCTCTCAAAGGACTTAATTAATTGCCAAGCTGAAATAAGACAATTGGACTTTGAACATGAAGTCTAAAAACTGTCTGGTAAAGCCAGCTTTTGTTTGCATTTACACTGAGCTTTGAAGAATTGTTTGGTTAGCAAATAACCAAACTATAAAAAGCATCTGGAGAGCTCTAGTCATGTTTTTGTTCGAGAATGAATCAGTGACAACCTGGGAAAAAAAACGCATTTGATGCTTAAAATTGCGACGCAGGGGAAGTAGCAACATATTTTGTATTCTGTATTGTGACGTACATCTGAGTGTAGCGAATTATCTTAAAAAGAAAAAACGCAGGGCGAGACTTGGTTCTATGCATCAGTTGTTGACTGGATTTTGAGATGTCAGCGTGAGCTTAGAGGGACGGGGTTTAAAAGGACTAAATGACTGGAGAAAAATTAAACGTGTACGGATGAATTGTTCACAATAAGATTTACAATATTCATTTAGAATTTTCATTTCAAAAAGTAGTAGGTCAAATGAGTATTATGTGCAATATTCATAAAATAGTAGGCACAAACCAACCAGATGACCTGAACAAATTCATGAATGAATCTTTTAGTGAAAAAGTAAAAGATTTATTAAATTAAAGATTTGAAGTGTTAGTTCACCCATAAATGAGAATTCTGTCATTAATTACTCACCCTTATGTCGTTTCACACCCATAAGACCTTCGTTCATCTTCAGAACACAAATTAAGATATTTTTCATAAAGTCTGATGGCTTAGTGAAGCCTCCATTGACAGCAAGATAATTAACACTTTCAAATGCCCAGCTACTAAAGACATATTTAAAACAGTTCATGTGACTACAGTGGTTCAACCTTAATGTTATGAAGCGACAAGAATACTTTTTGTGCGCCAAAAAAACTAAATAACTTTAATTCAACAGTATCTAGTGATGGGTGATTTCAAAGCATTGCTTCTTGAGCCTTCGAAGCTTTACAAATTTTTTGTTTCGAATCAGTCGTTCAGAGCGTATATCAAACTGCCAAAGTCACGCCCCCCAGTGTTGAACCATTGTAATTTAGAAACACTTATGACATAACGAATCCTCGTTTACTGAAATCACATGACTTTAGCAGTTTGATACACGCTCCAAACCACTGATTCGAAACAAAAAAATTGTAAAGCTTCGAAGCTTCATGAAGCAATGCTTTGAAATCACCCATCACTAGATACTGTTGAATTAAAGTCGTTATTTAGTTTTTTTGGCGCACAAAAAGTATTCTTGTCGCTTCATAACATTAAGGTTGAACCACTGTAGTCACATGAATATATGTTTTAAATATGTCTTTAGTAGCTTTCTGGACATTGAAAGTGTTAACTGGCAATGCAGGCCTCACTGAGCCATCGGATTGTATGAAAAATATCTCAATTTGTGTTCTGAAGATGAAGGAAGGTCTTACGGGTGTGGAACGACATGAGGGTGAGTAATTAATGACAGATTTTTCATTTTTGGGTGAACTAACACTTTAAATAAAAACATAAAGGACATAGTTTGTTCTTTTGCTAATTTAAAAATGAGTAGGGCATAACAGTATATATATTAAAATATTAGAACATCTTCTGTTAGTTTTAAAAGCACCTCCTTCAAAACACATGAACACACACAGCAGAGTCTGCAAAGCGTCACAAGATGAGAGACAGCCTTAAATGACCTCATGTCTCAAAGCAAATAACATTATAATAATAATGAACATAATCAACTTACAAAGTTCTTGTACAACCTGACTGCTGCAGATTCATTTGAGCGTCGACAGAGTTGACTTAAAAAAAGCCTAAATCCAAGTTTGAGGACGTGAACATCTCCGGGTAGAACGTCACGGGTTTCCATCTCGTAATTATGTTTACGACATGGCTTGAATAGCAGCATAAACTTGTTGTTTTGGTTCAAGAGGAACTTTAAAAGGCGGCTGCTGTTTGTTTGTGGCGCTCTGTGACTGTCTGTCTACAGCTTTGCATAGCCTCATGGAACGTGCTGATGATGTGTGATGTCTGTGCGGAGGTATGGAAATACATATGTTGACAGGCAGGTCGTTCCGAAAGCATAATTTTTGGTTTCCGCAGAAGATATATGTACATGTTTAGGCCTAATATGTAGAGCACTTCTATCATTCATTGCTAAGAGAGTTTCATCCAGTATAATAAAAAGTGTTTATAAAAAATTCTATTCAACTACACAAAACAACAGAAAGATTTTTAACTCTATACTTCTAGAAAATGAACAACAAAGAATGTGCATCAGCCAGGTGGTTTGCTTTTTTATGTTTTTAATTAAGCCACTGTAAACTTTATTGTTACATATTATATAATTATATTATTTTACTACCATATTTTATGTGGGCAATAAGCTTACTTCGTTGTAAATATAAAAGCCTGACAATATCATTGCTAAATACCTTTAAGTTGTGTTATTCCGCCATGTTTCTCACTGACACGCCCCCAACTTAAAAAAAGTCCCCGAGCTTCCCACTTGTATTAACGACATTACGGTTGCGTTCAACTCGGAAATACGATCTTTCCGACCTGACTTGAACGCACCATCCACGTACGTCATGACGTCACACACGAGACTCCACTCCCTCGAGCGCAACACGAGACGACTATCACTAGTTGATACGTTGTGTTTATTGTATAGGAGTGTTCAGTTAGCCTTTCATAACGGTTTACATTAAAACCTGTTTGTGAACAGCCGACTTTAGTGTGAAAATTCGCTCCAGGTAGTCTGATAAAGACTACCTACGTAATAACTAATCCCCAATTTTGCACAACGCATTATCCGAGCAGCTTTCAAACATGGAAACCGCTACTTAAAACCACGAAAGAGAAAACATTGTAGGTTTTCCAAATTATTGATACATTTTGACGTATTACTACATAAAAAAAGCATCGGTTATAAGTTAACGGCGGATATTTGTTCGTAGTCTTGTAGTAATCACAACAGCGCGTACTTAACATCACGCGCCACACAATTTTAGTGTGTACTTCCATTGCGCCGTTCCCAGCGTAGGCCTTATACATCAAACAACTATCTTCAAAAGGCGATAATGCCCGAACAAAACATTAGGTTCAAAATCTAATAAATATGAATGTATGAAAATAAATTTAAGAAAGTGACAGTTCAACTACAAAGAGTGATGCAGGAATGAGCACAGCTGCGTATTACGGTACTTACTTTCAGCAGTAGTGCGAAACAAGGATGTGAGCGCGTGAGTAGATGAGATGAGATGGATTTAGCGAAGGTGCATGAAAAGGGGTGTAATCTCTCAGTTATTCAAGGCAAGCTGTAATAGTTTGATCGTTCTTCATAATCCATAATCCAGTCTGTCAGCATAGTTTTCTTAAATCCCGCAATAATAAGAAAAAAAAAACGCCAAGGGAAGCCTGGCGTTAAAGCTGATGTTCAAACTCTTCCACTTTTTGGTGTTTTCCCCGCCTCGTTCAGTCTTTGTAGCTCGAATTATAAACTTTTCTCTTCACATGTCCGGGTTGAAAATGTGTAGACGTACTTTTGCCGGGTGTTGTTGAGAGCTGAATCGAGGCAGGCGAATGAAAGACAGAAGAGGAGGGCCAAAAAGAGGAGTGCTACATTAAATCTGAAGGGCGGGGCTGAAGCTATTTAAGGTGACGTTTACTGCATGTGAGTTATGACGTTTTAAGGATGACGAAACCTTTGAGAAGGCTCTGTTACAGACTGTAAACGACAGCTAGGGGTGGTTCAATGATCGTTGAATTGTATGTACATAATACTTAAAGAACCATAATTGCATCACAACAAGGCATTTCATGACAATAACAAAAAATTTAGTCAGATTTGTATCTATATGGGTTATTTAAATCCATAATGCATTTGTTATAGGCACTATTCAAAACCACTAATAAACTGTTTGCTATTAATAGTACATTTATGCATTATTTATTTTTTTTTAAATGAAAAGAAATCGCTTTTTCCAAGTTTTTTTTTTTAAATCCAGAAGTGCAATGAGGTAAGCACTTCACATTTATAATCATTGTTTTCAATGTGCATGTCTCTGATTAATTAAACAGCAAATTTACTTTAGTACATCTTGAAATTAGCAGGATAAACACTAAAGACATTAAAGAAGAGTCTATTCAAATCATTTGTGAGGAATTAAAGTTCATACAGCCACTATAAATATGCAGCACTGTTAGTATGCAGCTTTTTCTAAAGCCAATCCTATTAAAGGGTTAGTTCACCCAAAAATGAAAATTCTGTCATTTATTACTCACCCTCATGTCATTCCACACAACTAAGAAAAAAAAAAAACTTTTTGGCCAATTTCAAAACACTCCTTCATTAAGCTTTGGAGCTTTACAAATCGAATCAGTGGTTCGGAGCACCAAAGTCACATGATTTCAGCAGTTTAGCCATTTGATAGAACGATTCGTGAAGCTCAGAAGCAGTGTTTTGAAATCAGCCATCACTAGATATTGTTGAAAAGTCGTTATTTAGTTGTTTTGGCGCACAAAAGTATTCTCGTCGCTTTATAATATTAAGGTAGAACTACTAAACTCACATGAACTGTTTTAAATATGTTTTTAGTACGTTACCTTATGGATCTTGAGAGGTTTGGTGGCTTTGCTCTCAATGGTGGCCTCAACGAGCCATCGATTTCATCAAAAATATCTTAATTTGTGTTCCGAAGATGAACGAAGGTCTTACGGGTGTAGAATGACATGAGGGTGAGTAATAAATGACAGAATTTTCATTTTTGGGTGAACTAAGACATTAGCATACATAAGTAATGAGTAAAAATATGTTCTGCTTCAAGTTGGTAACAACATATATTTTAAGATCCTTCTAATGAATTTAATATTAGAATTTGAATTTGAATTTTCATGCATCTAAAAATATAACAAATACACATACATTTTTTCCAGTAATCACACACAGACACGCACAAAAAAAATATTGTTTAAAATTTTATTCAAATTTTTTTTTTGTAATCGACAGGTTGTGAAACAACAGTTGAAGAAAATAAATAGAATAATAATAATAATAATAATGATTGTTCATTAATGGTAAATCTGTAAATAAAATGTCTAAAAATACATGGATTCATCGGAACATGTGCCAATGATCCTCTATCTTCATAAATAATTTAAAAAATGCCCTCCAAGAAATTGATAAATTAATTGCAAAAAAAGATAGAAATCACTTTCCCTAAATAATAATAATAATAATAATAATAATAATAATATCCCAAATGTTTAAATCTTGACCTTCATTTTAAAAGCATGATATATACAATGAAATACATTTTTAAATGTTTTAACGTTCATGAATCTTCTCGAATCATCCACAATTTTTTTCTTAAAAAGAAAGAAAAACTAACAAAACTAAAAAAAAAAAAAAACTAACTACAGCCTCTCTGTGATAAACTATATTCAGTACTTTTAGGGAGGATTGCAATATAGGACCAGCATCCTATACCACAGGTAATTTGTTTCTGTAAGTATTAAAGATGAAGAACTATGTATAACTGGACTCAGATTAGAGACCAAGAGCAAATCCTTCAAAACTCCCAAAACTTCTCTAGCTACCATACCTCCAATGATTCTTTGCTCTGATCGCATTGACCCAGTCCCACCCTCCCAACTGTTTCGATATGTCTACACATGGTCCCCTGGAATTTCTATATACATATTTTAGATTGCTGCACAAAGACTTTAATAGTCTGTAGTTCATTTGAACCCAGAAGTGAAACTTGTGTAGTACCGACATATTTGCGTTGGTCCCATTTGTGTGTGTGTGTGTGTGTGTGTTGCGTAGATGTGTGGGTCGAGGGCAGAAAAGTCACGACCCACAAGCACACGGCACAACAGCTTGTGAAGCAGAAGAGCGAGTGGCGTTGCGTTGCTGATTGGTCCTATATCGTATACTGTTAAGGTAGTAAATCATTCTATTTAACCTGCTCCTCTCCTGCGATAAGTCTGTCTTTATTACTATTAAATGTATATTTTTTTGTTTAAATAATCTCGGTAGGTCTTATACTGTAGTTTTGCGAAAGTTGTTGGTCCCGTAATTTGCAGCAGAGGAAAAGTGACTCCATTTGTATTCTCCTTTCTTCCCTGTGAAAGAGAAAGAAAATGAAAACAGCAGTTAAGAACAAGTCACATCGATCCGCAAAAAAACAACAAAAAAAACACACTCCTACTTGGTTCACACAGTTAAAGGGTTAGTTTACTGAAAAATAAAAAATTCTGTCATTAATTACTCACCCTCATGTCTTTTCAACCCATAAGACCTTCTTTATTCTTCGGAACACAAATTAAGATATTTTTGATGAAATCCGAGAGCTATAGACAGCAATTTAATTACCAATTTCAATGCCCAGAAAGCTACTAAAGTTAAAATAGGCCATGTGACTACAGTGGTTCAACCTTATGAAGTGACGAGAATACTTTTTGTGCGCAAAAACAAATACTTTATTCAATAATTTCTTCAACCGATGCGTGTGATGTTCACGCGAACAGCGTCGGCCAATACCGAGCCGGCGTTCAGATAAACACGGAAGCGCTGCACTGTGTTTACTACATCAACAGCACAGGAGACTGACAGGGAAGAGAAGAAATTGTTGAATAAAGTCGTTATTTTTGTTTTGTTTTTGCGCACAAAAAGTATTCTCGTCGCTTCATAACATTAAGGTTGAACCACTGTAGTCACATGAACTGTTTTAACAATGTCTTTACTACCTTTCTGGGCCTAGAAAGTGGTAATTAAATAGCTAAAATATCTTAATTTGTCTTCAGAAGATGAACAGAAGTCTTACGGGTTTGGAGCAACATGAGGGTGAGTAATTAATGACAAAAACTTCATTTTTGGGTGAACTAACCCTTTTGGGAAGGTTATCTAATGCTTACCATTCTATACTTCCATGCAACCTATGTTGTGAGTCAGTGAATGGGGTTTTTATGCAAGTGTGTGTTTTTCTATGTTAGTGATCGTTTAAAGTGGGGAAACATTTCTGGCAGGCAAACAAATTTCCAACATGCACCATAGGAATTCTGGGCTGTATCATGTTCAGATGGTGACTTAACTGCATCCTTTTTGGGTGCTCAAACAAATGATTGAATGTAAATGAGCTAGAAAAGAGTTTGACTGTAAAATAACCCAGAATTCCTACAGAGGAATGCTGTTCTTTGGTCGGCACAATGCGTCACTTATTTCACCATAACAACCACAAAGTGTCACCTCAAACCTCAGCGTGAGAGGTTTGAGAGGTATAATGAATGAAGTTCCCTACCTCTCTCTCTCTCTCTCGCTCGCTCTCTCTCACGCTCAAACGCACGAGTCGTTCGCATCATTCACGCAAGCACGTACACAAGCTCACTCGTTGGCACGAAACAGCATACCCACTAGCACAAACTCTCTTGGAATCAAATACAACCACACTGAGACCCCCCCACCCCACATTCACAGTAACTATAACACCACCAGACTACATATGGGAGTATTTTGTAGAAGAAATAGAGTCATGACCAAACAAAACACAGAGGAGACTGATCAAAAACAAAATCCACCCAAAAGTAGCACATTAAGCTGGTTGATTAGAGTTCAATAGGATCAATTTAGGTAGAGTAACTCCGTTAGCTACGAGTTACGTTAAGAGTAAATCACAGATGTAGTGTCAGTTATTGATCAGTATTTATAAAACAAAAAGAGAGAGTCACAACGCACCAAACACAGTCCATAGTCACCACGGTAACCCGCCATGCACTCTCAGCATGGAGGATACATGACAAAGGGCCAAAAAACAAAACTGCTAATGGCAACCATCACAGGCAGGAATATCGCCACAGCAACCAACACAGGCCAATCAACTTACAAACCAACGCTGTGGGAGGAAGGGGGAGCTTTATTGGTTGCTAGGCCACCGTAGCCATAGCGACGTGGTCTCCGCACGAGTTATGATTGGACGGGGCAGCCTTGGTGTGGATGAGGTTTTGTTTGTTTGTTTGATTGTTTTTTTGCAGGAGAGTGAACAATGACACAGCACAAAAACAATAAATGAAAGTTAAAATTAATGAGTGTTTTTTTTTTTTTTTGTCCTTTTCGACTACGTTTTTAAGATCTAATGCTGATGAGTTACGCTTTTATTTAGGTAATCAATCAATCAAAACAGGATATTCTGGCTAGACTGGTTAGTTTAGAACTGCTCACATATTATAAAGCATAATACTGAGAGATTTAGTGAAGAGGCACTTGTTATCTTTTCTGGTTTTGCTCACCTGTTCGTCTCAGTATGGGCGGTTGGCGTCTTTAGGCCTCTTGAGCTGAACTTTAAGCCTCTTCATGCCGATCTGAAAGCCGTTCATGGACTGGATGGCAGCCTGAGCGCTCGCCGGGTTGTCGAAGCTTACGAAACCTGTGACCAGCAACAAGAAAGAAACAGAAGATGAAAACGCTGTGGAGGAAGTGTGTCGGTGAATGAGTCACTGATGATCTGCTTGTAATTTCAACACCGTTTTAAACTGCAACTTCTGCTTATAGCTGCGGAGAGATTTAACAGACTAAATTAAATAAACAGATCATTAAAAATGGTCATGAATGTTGCAGTAAAGTACAATTAAATGTAAGCAGAAATAAATAAATAAGGCGTGAAATACATATTTAACTTGATCCCCACCCTCAAAACTTTGACAATTGTTCACAAGCTTTTCAAGGCTTATATCATGTCGTATTTCAGACATATTTCACACCCAATTTATTTATTTGTACTCACCTTTAATCATGCTTATTGACAGAAACATTTCATTATGTATTAAATTATTTTGTGATGTATTATATTGTCTGCTTTATTTCATGTATTTCATGAGGTTTTCATTTTAAGGTGGCATTTAATGTTCTTTTTAAAGGTGCAGGAAGTGATTTCTGAGAATCGTTGTTGAACACTGTTGATATTTGAAATCAGCCCAAACAAACACACCCCTCCCCAAAATGCACGAACATGTTCTTTGTGTGGAGTGGGTGTCTCTTTGGGCGTTTCTCAATACCAAGTACGCAAAGTTCGAACTTGCGTCCTTGGTTGGTCAAACTTGCCAAGTCAGGACAACGAACTCCCGAGGACGGGAGGACACAAGTCCGGTGTTTCTGCAAATGGCACAGCAGCGTTCTTGATAACGTCACTCAGCTCGCTCTGGCTACTCCGGTTATCTCTGTATGTATATTTTAGGCAACAATAAAACAAAATATGTTATAAAAAAAACACTTTTCGTTTTCATTAATAGCCACACAAATGTGGTTCAGGCAACGCATTTATTGATTATCTTCACTGCAATAAAACGAAATTTAAAACACAACCCTGCCTCTTTTCATTTACATTTAAAATATTAAACACATTAATATGTGGTTTTGGCAATATGTGCATATGTACTCTGATTATCTTAATAAAATTTGTAATAAAATGAAATATGGCATAAACACAACTGTGTCTCTTTTTGTTAAATGTCAGTCTTAATGATCAATATTAGCCATTGTAAAAGGTATAAGAAGCTATACAATAGCAAGAAAGACAAGCAAGCAATTCAGGCAAATGTACAAAGTCAGTGCTCTAGTAGGCTACAATGTAAAATAGCCTAAATATTCAAAGTTATGAAACTTCAGTTTGCCCTCAAACAAAATGATTTGTCAAGAAACAAATTATAGATTCATAAGACCAAAGATCGCCAGTTAGATGTACACAAGTCAAATTATATCACATGTTTAACCACTACAGAGACATCAGAGCCAGCATCAAACGTCAGAAGGACTAGCCGAGGTATGACTGTTCCAGGAGGGGTTAATGAGCGCCAAACACCCGGTGATCACCTGGATCTCACAACTCCAAGACGTCAAATTTTCAAATAGATGCTATCTTTATAAATAAACCACAGATTTGAGCTTTAAACAAATACATTAGAGCCTCTACTCTTAAAGTTGCCGTCTGCGATTTTTGGCCCTCTAGTGGTTAATAAACAGAACTGCACACGTCTTGCGGAGGAACATTCTAGCCGGAGCTACTTTTCTCTGTGTATGTCTATGGCGAATCACGCAGTTACAGTGATACTCTGCAGCGAGTCCTACCAGTCTGGTCTGAAATAGTCAGAATATAAACACTTATTATAATTGTATCATAATGATTCAGGATAAGACAAAAACACGTCATGTTGTATATTCTCATTATATAATATTTGTAAATTGTTAACACAAAAAAGTTGCGGACTGCAGCTTTAAAATTACATTTCATGACACCATAACAGTATTTTTTTTTTTTAATTACGCAGGTTTCCTTCAGTATTGACACTTGCTGGTTGGTGCGAGATGCATTCTGGGATACCTGGCTGTATCAAGTCGGCACAAGTCACCTCTCGATGCATACCCGATAAAAGGGGCGGATCAAGAACACATCCGGGGATTTGAACTTTAATTGGCTAGATGTGAACTTTGAATTGGAACAATACTTAGGCAGCGAATGATGACGTTTCACAAGAACACAAGTACAAACAAGAACGTATATTGAAAAATATAGCTTCAAAGTGAAGATGATGAATGAAAAAAATGAACATACAGTACACGGGTATATGCAAGTAAGTGTTCGTTGTTAGTTACTAGCAGCACCAGCTCCAGACAAACATTGACACTCAAAACATGTTACTCACGTATGGAGCAGAAACAACGCAACATCGCCATCTGTTTTCAGGCCTTCCCACTTAGGTCTCTTCAGCGCTGGAAAGCTTTTCTAACATTAAAGCAGGTCCTAAAGCTCTCGCCTGATCATAACCCTTCTTTTTCCAGTGATATTCTTCAGATCTTTTCTCTTTTGTAATGTCTCTCAGCCGTCTCTCTTTCTACAGTCTTTCTTCAAATCTCCCTGTTGCTCACTCTTTCTCCTCCCCCAATCATGAGTGGACACGCCCCCTACTGCTGATTGGCTACAAGTTTGTTGTGGTGCTCGGTCTGATCCACTTTCAAAAATCACTTATTGCACCTTTAATGTTACATGAAAAAAATATGATGTATTTCATTGCATGTATTTTATTGCAACATTCATTGACATATTTTATTGAATATTTATATAATTTGGTCTGTTAAATCCCTCCACATATAGCATCTAAATCGCTCTTTGGAAGACACTCACCAAAGCATTTGCTCTGATTGGTGGCGCGGTCAACGAACACCTTGGCTGAGATGACGTTACCGAAAGGCAGGAACATCTGCAGCATCTCCGAGTCGGTGAACTCCTGAGGCAGATGATAAATAAAGATATTGCAGCCTTCTGGTCCTGGAGAGAGTTAGAGAAGGGAAGGAATGAGCCCAAACAGAGAAGGGAAATGCGTTTTTTTATCATAAAAGGAAGTTGTTGATTCCTGGAAGAAACATGGTGCTTTGAATCTTTTGCTGAAGAACAATGATCAAGAAATATGTTCATTAATAGACTTGGGAATAATCAAAACAGGATGTCAGTGGTCATAGTAGCCAGTGAAACAGGAAATGACATTGTTACCTTCTCGTTGTTGCAGCTGCTGCGGCTGCTGGGGTTGCTGGGCAACCAAGGTGGGCTGATGTGGAAATGGTTGACCGACCAATCCATAAGCAGCAGGATATGTAGCTGTGGGTGGAGTAATGAGGTTAGACATCAGACCAGGGCAAAGTCATCTTTTTTTGAAGTGCCATTCCACAGTCTGTATTTGTTATTTTGAGCAGATAAGACCTTGAGAAAGACAAACTGCTTGCTATAAAAATAGCCTAGCCTTAAATTAGCAGTTAAAAATTAGCACTCAGTAGCAAAAATAACCACTGAGAGTGTTGTGAATCTCAATTATCTATGTTGACTATCCACATCAGTGAATTAATTCACTCAGCAGTTCATTTACATCATTATCCTTCACGGAAGTCCACCTGTAGCAGCTTACATAGTTTAAAATGTTTTAGTGAAAATGCAGCTGTTTATAATTAATTATTCGATTATGATTAGATTATTTGAATAAAAACATGCATATGAATAAAAAAAATCATTGTGTTCATTTAATTGAAATCATGAAAAAAATGTGGAAAACAATGTTTGTTTATTGTAACTACATTCGATTGTATTTTACTTCTTGCTTTTGAATTTGAATTTGAATTTCTGGGGGTTCTGAAAAAGGAAGTACTGTATTTCACATTCTTAACTGTTGACAAATTTTCAGTTTTTCAGGAGTTGAGAAGCCTCACCCGTGTAGTGTTGCATGCCTGTGTACGCCTGCTGGAGAGGATCCAATGCAGGACTCTGAGCTGAAGGATACATAAATATTGAAAACAAACAGAAGAATAGGATGAGACAATTGGTATAAAATATAAATATTTATACATACATCAGTAAGACCAGAGTGTGAAGGTTGAATTAGCAGAGCAATAGCACAGCTGTACATAAAATATTGCAATCCACACAACATGATGGGAGACATATCAGAGTAGCTCATCTGTGACCAAGACAGCAAGTCTTTGTGGAGTGCTGTGGTATCCAGGGTAATGTCGGCATACCACCACAAGGACGAACCACATCCAACAGAAGTAACTGTAGACGAAAGAGGAAGCTGTCTGACAGGGATGTTCAGTTACTAACCTGGATTGTATCCTCGATACAACCCAGTTGCACCTCGACTCTCTTGTTTCCACCAAAACTATTTGCCAGGAGCTCCACAGTGTCAATATTCATGGTCGGGCTGCTATAGCCAAACCTTTTGTCACTAATGCCAATGCCAAATGTTGGTTTCATTGGTGCCAATAGTGCAAATCTTGGGCTGTGGACAAAGTGAAACATGTATTGTTCTCTGATGAGTCAACCTTCACTGTCTTTCCTACATCCGTGGGAGTTACGATGTGGAGACACCCCAAAGAAGCTGAACTCTCAGACTATTGCTGCCCAGAGTGAAGTACGGGGTGGATCAGTGATGGTTTGGGCTGCAATATCATGGCATTCCCCTACTGTGCCTCCTGATGGGCCAAGCACTACAGAACCATTCTGGAGGACCATGTGCAGATAATGGTTCAAACATTAGGGGCTTTCGCATCGGAGGAACTTTTTCATAGTTTCTAAAACTATTGGCAGAACTACCCGTTTTTTGGCGTGTTCGCACCACAGGAACTAGAAACTCCTTTTAGGGGGACTAAATTAGATCTTACTTCAGAATAGGATCTAACCCAGCACAATAGGAACTACCAGTGATGTAAGTGTACGTTGATTGGCCAACTGCATATAAATACCAGCACCCAGCATTTTTAAAAATCAGTGTTAAGATACTTACTCCACAAACATGGAAAACAGCGATAACAGCATTTACCTGTTGTCTGTGGGTTTGTGTTCTTTTCTCTGCAAGTTGCTGTAGGAGATTTAATCTCTTAGCCCTACTTTTTGCTCTTTAATTCATAACATATGGGTCTACATTCCATCTCCATTATCACGAAACACACAACAAACACAGCTTCAATCGCGGTGTCTTCCATCCCCCAGTTGTTGACGTTAGTAAATGCAGCACTGCAACCGGTGTGAATGCAACCAGAAAAATGGCCCGGGGGGAAAACTAGTTCTCAGGGAACCACCCTTGTGGCTAGTTCCTATAACTGAGTTCCTAGAACTATACGATGTGAAAGGGGATGTTGTACCCTGAAGGGTGTGTATCAGCATAATAATGCACCAATACACACAGCAAGACGTGTGATAGAAGGTTTGATGAACGTCTCCCATGGCCTGCAGAGTCACCAGATCTAAATATTTTTGAGCCACTTTGGGGTATTTCGGAGGAGCAAGTCAGAAAACATTTTCCTCCACCAGCATCGCATAGTGACCTGGCCACTGTTCTGGAAGAGGAATGACTTAAAATCCCTCTGGCCACTGTGAAGTACTTGTAATCTATCATTCCCAAGACAAAATGATGCTGTAATGGCTGCAAAAGGAGGCCCTACATGATACTAATAAATGATTGTGGTCTATATAAAATACATATGATATAAACATTATATTGTAAAGCATCACAAGAAAATATTTGTAAAATACTGAGTACTATGAGTATTATTTAGAGGTCCAACAGATCACAAAACTCACGGTTCAGATCATATTATGATTTTTGAGTCACAGATAACGCACAGATAACAGAGCACGACCACCGCATTAAATTCTCTTCTGCGTCTTCCAGTGCTAGAATGGTTTGAAATCTATTGAATGAATAAACTAGCAAGACAAAACACACATTTCACTCTATGGTGGTTAAACTTGCAATAAATCCATACCGACCAGACTCCACGATTCAGCACGCATGTGATTCGTGGAGTCTGGTTGGTATGGATCACATATCAACAATGATCTGTTTAACCCCAAGTGTTATTATTAAACAATAATACAATATAGAATTACAATTTATAAACACTGAAGGAAGGTCCTCACCCTGATATGGGTGGACACCATTGGTGTAGAGGGTTTCAGAGGCAGACTGGCCATTGGGAGGTGCAGGGACTTGTGGGTAACTGTTGACTGCGATTGGAGGCAGAGCAGGCACAGGTGTGGCAATGGCTGGAGGAGTGTTCGTACCTAGAGCAGAATGACCAATCACGAATACACAAATTTAATTAAATACAAGAACTCTTGGAAAGAACTTGGAATGTTAGATATGAAGGACCGACTTGATATTGTAGCAGACTTTCATTTACCTGAGGAGGGTGTGATTGAGGCGATGGGTGTGGCTATGATGCTGCTGGGATTGAGAGCAGCCAACTGCTGCATCTGCACCGCGGCAACCGTCGCCACGGGAGACAGATATGCGGACTGAGCCACCAAGGCCTGCTGTTGGACGAGCTGGTTATGACAAAAAGAAGAAAGAAAAAAAACAGTGAATCCAGGACTATGACATATAAAACTTTCAGCAGAGTCCTGTGTAGGGGTTGTACTAGGGTTATTAGGTCAATGCCATTTCAATTAGAACTTCCTGTGTGTAGAACAGAAAGTAATTATGGAAGTATTTCTGGTAACAAACCTAATACAACCTCCAGTTATTGCTTTAATCCCAATTCAATTCATCCCATTCTGTGAACTAAATCCTGGTACATACAGTGGCCGTAAAATTGTTGGCACATTTTATGTATGAACATCATTGCATTAGACAACAAGATATCAAATCAAGTAGAATTTAGTTTAAAGACAGATAGTGTTCTAAAAGTTTTGTTACATGTTAAATAAATAAATATGCTGACAAAAATATTTGGACATTAAGCTGTTGGCATGAATCTTATTTAGCTTATGTAAAGGCTGGAATACACTACACGACTTTTAACATCTAAACAGATTCTAAAACACTAGGCATCATAAACTTGGTTACAGAGAAAAACTGGACATCATACACTAAATGACTGAGGATCATACACTACAAGAATTTCAAATTGTTCCAAACACAACAAACTCACACAGAAACATGCATAGGTATATAAACATAGATGCCTCATTAGTGGCTGTTTCTATGGGCTGCCATACGTTAGCCGTCCGCCACATTGGAACGGTCAAAACACCGGTCCGTGAACACTCGAGAGCAAGTTGACTGTGCGTCTGCAACCGTAGTTAGACACATGTGTGAACATCTAAATCTGCAATAGACTTCAGCAGATGATTTTGCTAAGCTAACACAATACAACAAGACGAAAGCGCTAGCTAACACAACATTAAAAAGTTACCATAGTATAAAACCTGTAATATTGAGTTAATACAGATAAAAACACAAACCAGCACATTCTCACCTGTGAAATGTTGTCCCATTTCTTCAGGAATTTAAATCTCTAAGGTTTCACAACCAGAAGCTACTCATGTTGTGGCATCACTGATTCTTACTCTGAGTGACGACACACTGGCCGTTCCAAGATGGCGGACATGCCGACCTATCTGGAGCGGTCGAATGTGGCATTTACGTATATGTATCTACGTATGACGTGACGGATGACTTGTCCAATCCGGTTACGTTCACACAGTGTTTTCAGAGAATGCGGTTGTGAGTCCTGAATATTTACAGTTGTGATTTCGGTTTTAGAATGCAGTTGTCACTCCTGTATAACTGTGTTAAGGACTCAAATACAGGACTGACAACCGTATTCTGCTGCTGTGTGAACGTGGCCGTACACTACATTGTGTGTTCTAAATTTGCCTCAAAATATGTTTTGATATCCTCCGAATGGATGGAATCATAGTCTGAAGCAAAAAAAAAAAAAAAAAAAAAGAGTTTGTACCCACTACACATTTTCTGTATAATCTGTCAACTCCGACTGCCCAAAATCTGTAGACTTTCGCCAGCTATTGTCGACTTATCTAGACTGCAAATCGGGGCAACAATCTGAGCAAAAGTCGTGTAGTGGATTCCAGCCTCAATATGCACTACTGTTTAAAAGTTTGGGTAAATTCAGTGAGAGAATGAGATTTTTGTTCATATTGCTGACCAAGGCTACATTTATTTGATCTAATATACAATACAGACAGTAATATTGTGAAATAATATTATATTTTAAAATAACTTTTCTTTTTTGCATCATACGCTGCATTCACACCCTGTCATAATTACCATAGGCTCGAGATGACAACACGTGATGTTCTATTCAGAGCCGTTCATGTCCTCAGACTGAAAATTATGCGTTTCTATGGCGACACTATCAGTGGTCACGTGGTACAAGTAGGAGCTCTCAGAAAAGTCCCATCTTACAAGCTGCAATTACGAGCTCTACAAGGACGTGAACGATTTGCAAGTTGAAACCTCGAAATTACAGTAATTTCAACACGGCGTGAACGCACCTATCACTCCAGACTAGTGTCACATGATCCTTCAGATATCATTCTAATATGCTGATTTGCTGCTCAAGAAATTGTGGTGTTAGTGCTTACTGCCTGTGTGTAGGCGTTGTAGGCGCCCAGGTGTAGGCTCATGGGACTTATGACACCCAGCTGAGAGGCCACCTGCTGCATACGCCTGATTCCTCTCTCCTTCTCTGTGTCTGCAAACTTTACCACCAGACTAGAAGATGCACCCTGAGGGGATAAAGACAATCCTCATTCTCAAACATCCTCAAATAAAAGAAACTGAGAAGTTCTTGAGGTGAAATATGCAGTGGGTGATGTTAAAACAAAGCACAAAGTCTCAGTAGGGAATGAGTATGAGTATATGAACAATGGCATACTGTGTTGCGTTATGCTTGTAGGTGTGATAGTGGGAGGAATCCTGAATGTGAACGAAACACTAACCGGAAGAGTGCGGCTGCCGTGTAGAGCGCTAATGGCCGCCTGTGCTTCTGCGTTACTCTGATATTTTACAAATGCGCAACCTGCAACACAAAACACATCATTAGACAACACCAGCAAATGCATTAGGCTGACATTTTAGAAGTCATCAAGTGGGAGTAGTTAAACATCCAATTAAACAAATGAAATCATTTCAACAAGCTGAGGTTGGAACAAATGCCCACATTATTACCCAAGGCCTACATCTGTACATATGGAAGAGCAAAGTGAAACAGTTAATGATTTACTACAGCAGGTGCATCTGTTCCATTCACACTCACACGTAATTACCCAGAGCACACACATCCATCACTTTATAAATCACAGCATGTGCCAAACAGACTATCATTCATTAGCCAACATGCGCGTGCATGACCGAACACTCGCTGCTCCAACCCTACTAGTGTTGTATTACTACAAACGCTGGTACAGATGTGCTTTATTGTCTGCAATCGTACTGAAAGAGCCTTCAACTGGCAAGACTTGCTAAAATAATTGATTTGTTACAATTTATATTTATAATATGTGGTAAATTTGCAATCAATGCTCAAAATGTGATTCTGTAAAAAGAAAATGGGGTTCACTAAAAGAATATGTTTGTAAAGGAATGTTATAGAATAAAGAAAGAAGACTTAAACCATGTCTTTCAAACAAGAAATGCTAATAAATAAATAAATGTATTATTATCACAGTTTATAATAGTTTAATCAATTAATACAAATATAATAATAATAATGATGTATTATTATTATTATTAGTAGTAGTAGTAGTAGTAGTAGTAGTAGTAGCAGTAGTAGTAATATATAATAATCAATAAATAAAATATTTATAAATATTTGTCAGAATTTAAGCCTCATGACACACCTGGTTAACCCTAGCAGGGGAAGGATGCAGTGCATGTATTTAAATGTGGTTTGCGCACCTTTGCTGGCTCCGTCAGGCCCTCTGAGTACTGTGCACTCCTCTATACTCCCGAAAGGCTCGAACATTTTTCTGACATCTGTATCTGACAGCTGTTTCCCCAACATCCCCACAAACAGCTTCCTGTCTACATACAGAAAGACAGATCATGATAAGTATACATTTACTAGACAAATGGCAGTTTAAAATCATGTATCATTGTAAAGTGGTAATAACCATCAAATGATCTCTGGCAATATTTGTCACTCCATGCTAGTGTAATTTTCATGGTGCAATAACTTTATTGGCCACTAGAGGGCCCTAGAGGACTGTCGCTTGCTGACCAACACAAAGGCACTAGCTCATATTTTGTGTGTGTATTAATGCAGGATTAAAATGAAAGAACCATTTGCATTGTGTTTTGGATTGTGTTGACGTTTACATCCAATAAGAGATTATTAAATCAGTCTGTACGCATTCCACGTCCATTTAATGGGTTTAAAATGTTGAATTCTTGAATTATTAATACATTTTGCTGTGTGTGTGTCTACTTAGACATACTTTGAAGACAAAACTATCCCCATTAATGATTTGAATGTGACAAAACTTTCATTTGAAGACAAGCTCAAAGGTAAAAATTATTTATAATTCAAGGTAAAAATGATACATAAATTAAATCAAGACAATAGAATTCTATGGTTTATCCCTATAGTGTGTGTGTGTGTGTGTGTGTGTGTGTGTGTGTGTGTGTCCCAACAAAGATGGCAATATTCGAAATCCTTGTCCTTGTGAGGACATTTTTAGTTCCCCATAATTATAAATCTTACTAAGTGATGTTTTTTGAAAATGTTAAAAAGATGGGTAGATTTGGAGGTAGAGATAAAATATATAGTTTGTGCAGTATAAAAATTAATATGTCTATGGAAAGTGCCCATGTGTGTGTGTGTGTGTTACCTCCTCGGCCCTCACTGTCCGCTGGCTTCACTTGGATGGGGCGGTTCATCTGAAACACAGAGCACATGATCACATGATCAACTGTACTTAATAATCCAGCTCTTTCATTTCCTCTTCTGTTTGTGTGTGCGTTTATTGAATGTATGCGAGTGATGTAGATCTCAGGACCTGCCCATCTGCCTCAATATTCCCGAGTTAAAAGAAAAATCTCCACACTGGTCCTGCTTCTGTTCTGTTTGTGTCCCTTTATCTCTGCTCTCTGCTCTTTGTACTTGTTTGCCTCCATTTGAGGCCTAATCGCCATCTCTCACGTCCACTTTTATCTCTCATCAAGAATCGGTTTTATGCTCTTTCTCTCTCCATCACACCTAATCCTGCCCCTCTCTCTCTCTCTCTCTCTCTCTCTTTTTCTCAGGCACCAGGAAAAGCACACACCCACGCGGGATTGGGGAAGTGATGGGATTAAGCACGCTCGCTGGCTAATCTGGATTACAGACGCACGGCAGATTAAAACAGTGAGAGATTCTGGGCTTCTGAAACAGTGGAGAGAATGAGGCACCAGGGGAATGAGGGAGGGATGGTGATATGAGAGGAAAAAACACAAAAATAGAAAGAGGGAAAGAGAGAGGAAATGAGAGTGGAAAGGGAAAAAAATAAAGAAAAATTAGTGTGTATATAACCAATGTTGGGTGGGAAAAAACTCATTTGATAGTATTCATTTACAGGAATAAACAACATTTTAAAATATATATAAATTGAAAAACTTGTAATAATATTTCACAATATTATTGTTTTCACTGTATTTTTGATCAAATAAATGCATCATAATGTGAGCATAAGAGACTTTTACTTGTATGACAGTTATAAGTATAACCACAATTTGCTACAATACTGAACTGTAAAAGAAATGTGACAACACCTTACTAGTGAGTTATAAAGATATTACGTCCATATTATTCTCTAAAAAACAACCGTTAAATGATTGTTAGGACTAAATTCTTTTATTAAGGCAAAATTAATGGAAAATATGAATTAGCATGAACAGTAGATAGTATTAGCATTGAAATTCAAATGACATCGCAATTCTACATGGAATTGTTCAATCACTGCAGCTCTAATTTAAATAAATACAATTAGTAAAAGGAGTGGATGAGAGGCAAGGAGAGACGCTGTGAGCTAAATTACCCAAATCAACATAAAGGCGTTAATTATGCAGCAGGTGACATTTCGGCCCAATCCAGATCGCTTGGTTTTATCCGATCCAGCCGCGATCGCTCATTTGGGGTCCGTATAGATCAGGCATTCGCTTGCAATCACTCACACACACACACACAGAACCATATAAACCATACATAATGACTTTCACTATTTCACAGCACGCCAAAAATATATTACACGACTCACGGAGAAGGACGCAAACAGAAGGGCATTTATCAGGATGACTAATGAAGCAGGTCTCATTGATTGCTGCAGTAATGTAAAGCACTGTAAAGATCTCCAACACCCACTATACGTCTGTTCTGGATCAGTTCTTTTGCTTTCCTAGTGTAACTCCCTCTGGTGATTACTAATCTGATCTCAGTGTAAGAGCTTGTTTTGCAGCGCTTAAATCTGATTTGCCCAAATTGCTTTGTTTATCTTCAGAAAACACCAGCATACAGGGGAAAAATAACTTTTGAGGGTGTTTTATCATTGTATTGGGGGCAGCTGCTCCCAATTTAGTTCATACACAAGGTTCTTTTATGGTTCTTCCATCACTTTCAGCCAAGACATTTTTTTTCTTGAACACCCCCCAAACTCAAACCATTACTCGAAGAAAATCTTCTTTAATTCATAAGTTCACGTACATTCACAAGAGGAGCCATTTTATATGGCTTCAGATTCAGCGTCGATTGACGAAAACAATACTGTTTGATGTCATTAGTGTGCCTGAACAATACCATTCAAAAATTTGCCATGAACGCTAGCTTTTTTATTTGAAAGAAATTAAAGGGATACCCAAAAATAGAAAATTCTGTCATCATTTACTCCCCCACAAGTTGTATCAAACTTGTATGAGTTTCTTTCTTCTGCTGATTCATACAGGTTTGGAACAACTTGAGGGGGAGTAAATGATGACAGAATTTTCATTTTTGGGTGCACTATCCCTTATAATACTTTTATTCAGCAAGGGTGCATCATATTGGTTAAAAGTGACAGTAAAGACATTCATAATGTTAATGTTATTTCAAATAAATGCTTTTCTTTTGAACTTTCCCGAAGAACAAAATCATGATTTCCACAAAAATGAGAACTGTTTTCAACATTGATGATAAGAAGAAATGTTTCTTGAACATATTAGAATGATTTCTGAAGGATCAAGTGACAATGAAGACTGAAAATTCAGCTTTGCCATCAAAGGAATAAAATATATTCAGGTAGAAAATGTTTATTTTAAATTATGATTTAATATTTCACAATATTATTGTTTTACTGTATTTATGATCAAATAAATGCAGCCTTGGTGAGCATAAGAGACCTCTTTTGAAAACAAAACAAATAAAAAAAAAATCATACCGACCACAAACTTTTGATGGAAGGCAAAATGAGATTTGAAAAAAAAGCAGTGGATATTGCGATACAGCAAACAGCAGCTTGAATTCTTCATACAAAACTATTGTATGGCTTCAGAAGATTTGGAATACAGCAAACAATAAGCATGAAGCACTTATCATTTTCAGAGTTCAACAGCACCTGTACCCAAGACTGTGCACCCGTATTATTATGAATGGGAGAAAGTACAATGCACAATATGGCAGAATAAGTCCCGCCTTCTAAATAAGAGCCAATCGGTGATTAGTAAAGTCATCACGTCACTGCAGTGGCCGTTAGAAGCTCCGGTTCCTATAGAAACAGTCAGACGCAGTGATCCCAGACATACGATAATTATCGTATTTGTATGATAATTTTGATATCAGTACGATCAATAATAAAAAAAATCCCATAATGTATGATATTTTTAGAATTGTGTGACACTTCAAATGATGATCATTGTAAGGCCTCTCTATATTCATTGATCTAGCTGTAGATCCTCTATGTCATGATTGTAAGGAGAACTTGTATAGGCATGCCTTCTATCTCATCTCAGACATCACATATTCTCGGCCAATCATCGTGAAGAATGACTCTCTCTCGAGTTAACGTTCCTGCTGCTGCGCTTAGGTCAGTTGTTTCCCACCAAGGTACGGCCTAGCTATTTATGTATTGTGGTAATTTGCAGGTTGTGTCAAAAAGTTGTTGGTCTAGATAAATATCTGTATTCTGTAAGTTTGACTCATCAAGTCAAGTCTCCTTTATTTATAGAGTGCTTTTTACAATGCAGATTGTGTCAAAGTAGATTTACAGAGATAGAGGGAACATAATTTTGGCGGTACAGCAGCTAAAATAGTGTGATTGTCCAGCTTAAGTAAGTTCAGTATTGATTCCTTCTTTTGTAAAAATCATTAGTTATCAATTTAGTTCATTTAAATATACTAAAACTTGTGTACGATAATCTTTTTCCAAAATACGATAATTTTGAGCTTTTGGAATGATACTTGGACTTTTCCAATCTGGCAACAATGGTCAGACACACACTTCCTATAGAGACGCGTACTTAAGACTGCAAATGCACATTAGCTTGAGCCTTAAAAATGACATTTTTTTGTCATGATTCGAGCTTTTAGAAACCAAATTTATGTGACAGTTGTTGTCAGATTTCACATTGGTGATTTCAAATATGAAATTTCATCCAAAAGCTTGGCGAACAGCTTTGGAAAAGTTTTCCCATTCAAAGAGAATGCCCGAGAGGTATTTCAAAGATGGCCGTCGAGTGAAATGACTTGTCTTAAAGGGTTAGTTCACCCAAAATGTTTTGAAATTGGCCCATATAGATATTGTCTTTATTTTTTTGGTGCACAAAAAGTATTCGTATCGCTTTATAATACTAAGATAGAACCACTGAACTCACATGAACTGTTTCAAATATGTTTTTAGTACCTTTATGGACCTTGACAGTTTGAATGGCTTTGCTCTCAATAGAGCCTCACTGAGCCATCGGATTTCATCAATAATATCTTCAATTGTGTTCGGAAGATGAATGAAGGTCGGCTGTAGAACGACATGAGGGCGAGTAATAAATGACATTATTTTCATTTTTGGGTGAACTAACCCTTTAAAAGGGACTTTGCCTGTACTCATTCACTTCCACTGCACGGTAAAGATTCACCAGAAAATTCAAAACATGACACTGAATAAAGGATGACAGAATTTTCATTTTTTGGTGAACTGTTCCTTTAAAAGTTTAGATCAAAGTATTGATCAATCAAAAGAGGAAAAGTGAAGCCCTCCTGGGTTCAGGTTTTCTAAGAACCGATAAGTTCTCTTATGACATCAGGCTGTAGACCCATTTTTAGACCTTTATTTTCAAGAGTGTATAACACACGTCAGGTAGCTGGCCAACTGTTGACTGTATGAGCACTTTGAAATGGTCAGCAAAATGGATTAGGTTAATGACTGTGCCATTTTGGATTCATTTTCGGAAAGGAGCCAACTCACATCAAGGTTGAGACCAGGGAAACAGCTAACTCGTTTAACATGCATAATCCAACAGGAAGATGGCACATCAAACCAAAACAATACTAAAAAGCATAATTTCTGTTCTGATACACTGGGCGGTACAGGCTACAGAGGTACAAAAAAATCTTTGAGGAGCTTTATTCGCATCTTTCCTTGCACTGTGATGAGTCACGGAGCTTCAAGTATTACAGAAAGGAAAAACAGAGACAGTGGCAGAGAACAAAAAGGAAAGGGTGAGGAGAAAGGGTACAAAAGGACGAAAGAGAGACGGGAACAGACAAGAAAGAGTGGGAGAGAGAGAGACCGAGAGAGAGTCGTGGCACTGCCACTTCAGGTCGGCACGGCAACCAACCCTCTGTCACCATGACAACGGTGAGATGAGCTACCCAGCAGGTAAACAAGGTTGCCCCAGACGACGAAGGGAGGGGAAGGTAGTGATGAGAAAAAAAGAACAAGAGAGACAGGGGAAAAAAAAAATAGGGCGATGGAGGGATCAAAATGGATGAAAAGTGAGTCTCTGCGAATATATTTATGAGAAAGGAAAATAGAGAAAGACAGAGATAGACAGATAAAAGTAGCGGGTGTAACTGCTATGGTTGCCAAAGCAACAGAGGCAGTGAAGACTCTCTATTATCTAGCCGAAAGAAACCTGTTGGCTTCCACAAACGCTGCTCGACAATGAAAACCAAAGACAACCTCACCTAAACTCCTTATAACCGCACTAATCATTACAGGGGACAATTTAAAATTGCATTTACATTCATTAAATCTACTTTGCTATATACACTACCATTCAAATGTTTGGAGTTGGTAAGATTTTTCACTATTTTTTTTAAATAGTAGTTAAATATTTAAAGACAAAAATATAGTAAAAACACTAATATTGTAAAATACACTCTTAAAAATGAAGGTTCCAAAACTGGGTTTTCACAAAGAACCCAAAAGAGTTCTTAAAAGGACCTTTTTTTCTTTGTGTGAAGAACATTTTAATAATCTAAAGAACCTTTTTCCACAATAAAGAACCTTTTGTGGAATGGAAAGGTTCTTCATGGAACCATAAATGCCAATAAAGAACCTTTATTTTTAAGAGTATATTATTATAACTTAAAATAACCGTTTTCTATTTTAAAATGTTTTAAAATGTAATTTATTGCTGTGTTGGAAAAGCTGAATTTTCAGCATCATTACTCCAGTCTTCAGTATCATATGATCCTTCAGAAATCATTCTAATATGCTGATTTGCTGCTCAATAAACATAATCAACTTATTCTTTACTGTCACTTTTGATCAATTGAATGCATCAGTGTTGAATAAAATAATTAATATCTTTAAAAAAACAAAATGAATGGTGATACCACTAACAGCCCCCCCCCCCCCCCAAAAAAAAACAAAAAACAAAACAAAAACAAAATGTATGAACATAACCCAAAAGTATAAAATATTTAATATTATATATTTTATATTAAAGTAAATCATTAAATAATATTTTAATAATTCACTTAATTAAACTGTAAAATGACCGATGCATTCAAAAACCAAGACCCAATAAACATAGGCTTTTGTTGTGTACGATAAAATATGTGTTGTAGCAGACAAGTGTAATCGTCTGCTTACAAAAATAGAAAATACCAAAAATATATTCATTTAACCTCTCTCCGTACATGCCATTAGAAGCACAGGTCATAACCATCGTTTGGTTCGTCTACCAGGAAAAAACTCCATTGACATGATGAGCACACACACTTAATCTGCGCCTTGATCTGAGGCCAGGGATTTCAGTGGGATTATGGGATATTAAATCCATAGATTATTCAATCAACTGACATTTACTCTGCCGCCACCCTCCATGTAGTGCCTCGAACACATATACAAACAAATCAGTTTGACCTGTAAAATACCTAAACGCATCTGAAATAAAATGTGAAGACACACCCAAATTTGTCTTTTTTATTCATAGAAACTAATGCACAATATGAGCAAAATGCAGAAAGCCAATGACTCATAAGAGCTAAAAAATCAGATCACACTTCACGTTCACTCATTCACACACATGCTATATGCCTGCAAGGCATGATGTTTGTTCATACTCCCAAGTTTCTCTGCATGGAAAGAATGACTCTGTGTGTGTGTGTGTGTGTGTGTGTGTGTGTGTGTGTGTGTGTGTGTGTGTGTGTGTGTGTGTGTGTGTGTGTGTGTGTGTGTGTGTGTGTGTGTGTGTGTGTGTGTGTGTGTGTGTGTGTGTGTGTGTGTGTGTGTGTGTGTGTGTGTGTGTGTGTGTGTGTGTTTGATTTGCACTCAAGCTAGCTCAAGAGGATCTCTCTTGCGACTTGTCAGTGTGTGTGTGTGTGGTGGCAGATGTTAAATTAGGTGTGTATCCACACAAAGACTATTCTCAATCTTGCCTCTGTACCCATCATGCAATGCTGGCCATTGCATTGAGCTGGTTCCCTAGCAACCCAGCATCCCTTGTCCCAGCCGTCTCCTGGCAACAGGACCTGCGACCGTAATCAACCTGCGCGCCACCCCACCCCCAATATATTCCACTCTCTTTCTTTCCAATCTCATTTTTTTCTAGCTTATTCTTTCAGCCGCTCCATCCATTTCCCATTTTATAACAAACACATTTACAACAGAATGGCATTCAAAAAATATGCCATTTCATGCCCATTAAACATGCCAAATATAACACGATACTAATGTTTCTTATACTCAAACACAAAATTCTACATTTAATATAAACCCATTCAGTTTAAAAAAAGATGACAAATAACATGGACTTTAACTAATTCAACATTAAAGGCTTAGTTCACCCAAAAATGAAATTTCTGTCATTAATTACTCACCCTCATGTCATTCCACACCACACCCGTAAGAGCTTCATTCATCTTCGGAACGCAAATTAAGATATTTTTAATGAAATCCGAGAGGTTTTTTATCCCCCATAGAAAACATAATTACCACATTCAAGGTCCAGAAAAGTAGTAAAGACATGGTTAAAATAGTCAACGTGACTACAGTGGTTCAACCTTAATGTTATGATGCGATGAGAATACTTTTTGTGCGCCAAAACGAAAAAAAAACAACGACTTTTGTGTTCTGAAGATGAACGGGTGTGGAACGACATGAGGGTGAGTAATTAATGACAGAAATTTCATTTTTGGGTGAACTAATCCTTTAAAGGTGTGTTACGTACAAATGACTAGTGTTCGAAATAGGTACTGCAGTCCAAATTCAAAATATTATTTGCCCCGCCCCCTACTTCTCAGACGCGGATTGCCAGCTTGAGGACACACAACAGGAGCGAGCGCAAATGACAATGAAAGCCAAGGAGACTTACACACTGTAAGTTTATTTAGTTGATTTATCCACGTTTTAATATGCTGTCGTTCATAGAGATTTTTTAGATGGGTGCAGAGGTTTTTTTTGTCGGGTAGAATCTGCGATTGTCTGACCCAGCTTGTTTGCTGGTTTCCATGGCTGCAATACGTGGTTTTTTCCGCCAACTGGCAACCTGTGATGTCGAAATACTATTGGATAAACTGGCAGCACACGGTTTCGCACAGACCAAAACAAAGACAGACATTCCGACACGGAACGCACAAATATCTGACTATAGCATTGGTTTTCTGAGAAAAAAGTAGGTGAACTTAGCATGTTTCCTAAATATCTGCAAACAGTATTTTTATGCTTTAGTATAGTGAAAATCTTACATACAGCACCTTTTAGATAAATTTATATGAATGAATAAGGGACAATGTATGATTTAGGTGCTACAGATGGCCATCATTTATTTTAAGTTAATTTTTATTCACTTTTGGCAGTTAACTTAAATGTTATAAGGAAATAACACTGCACACCGAGTACAAATATTCCATTATTATTTATTATTATGCAGACATCGAAACTGCATGTATGATAATCCTATAAGAATTAGAAAAAGGCCTTTAAATAGCATGGCATACTTTTAGACAATGAAAAGCCATCTTGTCTGGATGATTAAAGCACCTAAAATCTTCATTCTTGAAATAATCAATAAGCTCTAATCAATTAGCCTGTTTCAAATGTGCCAATCACTAGACCTTAAGCAATTACAATGGTAACAGACTTAAAACTGTCAGCGTCAACGCCTGCTTAAATAGAAAAAGACGGATGGGGCGGGGGAGCATGTGTGAAAATGGCACTGCTTGGAAAATGGAGATGTGCAATGGTTGGGCTTGCTAACTCCGTATGCATATCAAATTCTGAATGTAGCACATTCAAACAAACTCGCTTTTGCCAAGCAAACAGACCTCATATGAGTGATGCTTGCAAAAGCGCTGATGTCTAACACCCTGCCAACATTGGAGATGCTGTCCTACTGATTGAGATAGGGATGCTACTTTATTTTTGTCTATGGGAACCAAATGCTAAGTGGAAGAGGAAAGAAATGGATTTCAACACTCACTTAAAAGTACATATACATATTTGTTTGCTACTCTTTACAGATCAGATCAACTTGGCTCTCATTTTGTAAAAACAAACAAATAAAAGTTATAGTACATAGTTATGCACTTAAAATCCTTGTGTGTTTGCCCCATTGACTTCCACTGTAAGTACTGTTTGTAATTTGCACTTTCATAGTAAATATCCTTCATTTGAAACAACAGTGCCTGGTAAAAATAGGTATAGAATATTTATGTTTTAAAAAATCATCATGGACACTTCAAATTGAAAATTCGATATGACCTTATTACTCATCAGGAAATCTGCAAATGCCATATTCATCATTTAGTGCCTTTATGGCTTTTCCTGAGCAACAGTATTGATCTGGGACACATTCAGAAAGAAGACAGATTACAGCCAGCTAACAAGCTCTTAAGATTGCATGATTTGTTGCAGACAACGAAAACCAACCAAATCAAGAGAGGAAGTAGGATGGACCCAAGAGGATCTGCTGTTTGTGACTTTATTATAATAAATGTCTGACCATCTGAACACTACTACAAACATAAAGTGGATGAAAAGGGCAGTATTTGCTTCGCATTGAAAAGCAGAAAATGCCCATTAGCTAGTTTATTTTATGTCTCAATGGTGTGAAAAAATCTGTGGATACATGTCCATCAGATTAAGTTCTGCTCTCACGGAGTGTGTAATCATCAAAGGCCACACACATGCACGCACACACACACACACTTGCTAGCAGATGTCTGTCTTTAAGCTCATGGACGTCCGCCGCCGACCCCCTCACCACCACCACCCGTGGCTCATTATGTCAAATTTTCTTTCATTTCCCCCCTTCCCCCAATTCACCCCTCCATCTTCCCCCCTTTTCACATATCCGTCCAATTTCTCTTTAATTAGACCTACTTTCACCTCTCTCCCTCTTTCACACTCTCGAACCCTGTAACCCTTCAATTCATCTGAACAATGGACTCATCCTGCCTAGATGTGAGTATAGACACTGACACTTAAGTCAAATATACTTAATCTCGTAGTTCTGGAAAGGAAACATGCGAGCGCTTGCGATTTCACATTTAAATCATCCGATCCTGTTAGTCTGATATTATCGCTTGACTTTTTTTTATGTGTAAAAAGTATAGTAATATGAGTTTACATACACCACTTGGACGTTGATAGTACATTTCGTACATACACGTAAGTTTTTCACATCAGTATTTGTAAAACACATGCACTGAACAAAACATGACACATATTTTAAAGGTATACAACCACCAATCTTATCTTAATTGAATTTCTGAGTGCCCTAAACATACTACAACGGAAATCAGAATGAGCACATTGTACTAAACTACAAACAAACATCCAGACATTCACTCTCACACACTCCATCCCCCTCTCTAATAACACCTGCCCTCCCTTCCCCCACAACAAAGGCACAACAGACGCTCTTTTAAAACACATGCGTTCAGATGCACAACAACTCGTCCCAAACATGAAAATGCCAAAATTTGTGCACGCACACATCACAGACAGACATTTAACTGCCAATTTGCTATCCATAACCAATGGGAACGCTGGCTCGATAGAGATCGGGCGTAATTTGATGCGTTGAATCAAAATTATAATAGTAAAAACAACATTAATAGTGCAAACACAAGCTATCTGGTCTGTCCTGCTGATCTACTACTACGTCTTGCTTTCTTGTCACAAATTTTGAGGCTGAGGCAGGAATAAAGCTGTTCCTGAAACAGCAAATAAAACAAAACACAAAAAACCCTATGTGAAAGCTGATATTTATCTCAACTGAAGTCAGATAGGATCCAGCTGAGTCACATTTTACCATAAATCGCCAACACAACAACTGTTCCAAATTCATCTGTTTTTTTAGCCCTGTGGTGCACTAGCTGCAGTTAGGAGGAGGCCAAAAAGAGTACAATTTGAGATGTGGCCAATTATAAAATAGAGGAAACGGGTGACCGAAGGTGTGTAAGTGTATGTTTAAAAGCTCGAACGAACGTGTGTGCGTGTGCCGAAGTGTCTTGGACGACGCCCCCCACTTTGTCGGGCAAGCGGGGCCATGTGATAAACAGAGCTAAGCAAACACGTTGGGATGGCAACGATAGGCAAAGAGTGAGAGATAGAAGAGATGGGGAAAGATAAGAGGGGGAGGAGGAGGAGGAGATTGTGGGATTTAAAACCAGAAAGAGGACTCCAGGTCTCCATTCTCCTCCTCTGTCTACAATCACTGCGAGCCTCTCACCTGAAATTAAACATAAGGCCAGGTGCCACTCCAGCCATGCCATCTGTTCAACCCCTCCTTCCCCTGTCTTCCTTTAACTCTCCCTTCAATACATTGCTCTCAGCTGATCATTTATTCAGAGTTTCAATATTAGCGAAACTAGAATGGTTTTTGTTTGACATTTTTCACTTGTCCAAACAAGCAGTCTAAAAAATGCATGAAATATGATTATTACAAATCCCAAACCCCTTTTGTATGTTTAGAATTTCAATTAAACATTTTTAAGATCAGTTTTTTGTCATTAAGGACACAATATGTGAATGTAATGACATATGCAATACGCAGTGTCTATATTTTCTAAATTCACTCATCACTCTTTCCCTATATAGTGAACTCTGTGGGTTTCACTATGTAGTGATTATAGTTAATGTGTGAAAAAGATAACAGTTTTAGACACAAATTCATGAATAAAATGCACCTCATGAGTTCAGCATCATGGTAAGATGTCATGATGTTCGTAAGCAGAGGCATATTTTTCTACTTCTTATTCCACAATGATAGCTCCTCCAAGTTTATGCAAAGCGAACAGTAAGTCGTTACTATAGCAAATTACGTAGAAAATGCAAATATTAATAGGATAATTATTCACCCCAAAAATTTAAATTAAAATGGCATCATTTAAGATGATGTTTTGAAGAATGTTTAAACCATTTTTGTCCAAAGTAACTAAAACTAAAGATTTTTCATTAATTGAAATAAAGCTGAAATAGAACAAAATATAATTATTAGATGAAATAATTAAACTTAAAAACATTAAATAAAAATTACTAAATCTGAAAAAGCACAAAAGAACATAAATGACTAAAAATAAAATGAGAACTAAAAAAATACAAATAAATTCTAGTTAAAAATATTATTAAATACTATAATAAAATATACTAAAATAAAACTGTAATGAAACCAATTGGATCTAAAACGCGGACCAAAAAAATACTTTGTTGTGTTTCGCAGAAGAAGAAAGTTTCATGAGGGTGAATAAATGATGACAAAATTGTCATTTTTGGTTGAATTATCCCTTTACTTACACTATTTGAACATGCGGATACATTTTCATCGCTTGCAAACTGACAATGCAAACAGTGAGTCTTATAGATCAAATCTGGAAAACAAATCTGAATTCAGTCCAGTGTGAACAAAGCCTGAGGGAAAAAGAGAAAAGGTGAGAAATGAAGGTTCCAAGCCAATTTCTGTCTTATCTTATCTGTCTTTCTCCCCTCATCGTGGTTACAATTCCTATCTCGCCCGCACACGCACTACTCTAAACACACATCACGCAGCGTTGCCGGAGCGATCTGCTATGATTGACAGGTTGGGGGCGGGGCCTGATCTGAATGGCAGGTGCCATGAGCTGGTAATAATGCTACACAGCTGGGCTGTCTGCGTGTGTGTGAAAAAAGAAAGAAAGAATGAAAGACAGAGAAAGAGGAAGAGAGATTTCTCTTTGGGGGGGGGGGGGGGGGGGGGTTGTAGTTCTTAATAACATGGTTCCCTTTCGTACCTCAGGGGGGAGGTTTGAACACCGTCTTACCAGACTTAGGTGAGGGGGGTAGACTAATAGAAGGATGGAGGGACGGAGAAGGAGGAGAGAGGATTTAAAGCCCAGGGAACCCGCTGATCTACGCCTGGAGAGGTCACAAAGGTCAGACTACTGTCATGCTAATAATGGGATTTGTTCTGGAGTTACTCTTCAGCACACATGCGCATAACGTTACTCACCATAAGGAAAAACAATTTAAACAGATGCTCAGAAACATTGGCTCTCTGAAACTACGACAGAACGTGGTTTACTTTGCTCGAACTTTGATTTAATTTTGTCGATTCTTACACTAATCAACCAGCCTTTGATGTTACGTGATGTGACATAAGGAGTAATAAAGCCATATATCCCTTCATTAGCCTACGTCTGGTGGGACCACAGTTGGCTCAGATGCACCAAAAGCTTCTGTTTGGCCGCTCAGTCCACATAGTGTCTCAGCTTTTACGACATGCAGCTTCCTCTAGTGCAAATTAAACTCGCTTAAATAGAATTTGAGGGGAAGCAAAAGATCCCCTGTGGGTTTGCTTGCTTCAAGTCTAATCAACAGGAAAAAAAACATCATGCGAGCACTGAGCGTATAGTTGTATTAATTCCTCATTAAATCTCAAAACAGACCGTATAATCTCATCCTCGAGTTCTATACGTTGACGTCAAGTACATTCGACTCGCAACACCGCACATAATGATCCTGTACATCTGGCAAATCTAAAATGTAGGTGATTTACGGATGAAAACATAAAAAGGCATTAAAGAAGATGAAGAGATTGGAGGTTTCTGAATTTACAGGTTGCCCGTCACGGCTCTGGCACGGCAGATGGCCTAACAGCTAATCAACGACTTCAGAGAGCGACATGATCGCGGATGCCTTCAAGGATTGTGCCCTCCTACATACCTAATTAAAGTCTGTTCAGTCAACACAGATTTCCACAGATCCTGTTTCCTGAACCATATAATATGTTGTTTCTACTTTTAGAAACAACTTCATGTTCCCCGGTCTTGCTAGAAGAGCTTTATGATCAAATATTCAATCTCTGTGTGCTACGTATAGACAATTGGAAATGTTTGTCTGATTTGAATAAATCAATTTTTTATACAGCCCCCCTCCGCATTCACGTCATTAACAGCGACGACTCACCCCTGGCAATGTCTTCTGCTCGTGCAGTGCATTCTGGGCCTTCAAGGCTGACTCCCTTGCACAGTACGTCAAGAACGCACACCCTAAAGAGGGAACAAGAATACAACGTGGGATGTAAAAATAAACACGCAGCAAACTTAGGCAGTCCATGCATATCAAGCAGTGTTTTGCAGACATAAAAGGATATGACAACTGTGACTAAGAGATGGAAAAACGTTGAACAATTTGTTTTCTCACCACAGATGCATTTTCTATGAATAGATTTCTTTATCTAAGAAAGCTAGAGCATTGGAAGCAAACTCAGAATGAGGTGTCAAACTAAATGTTAAAGTTTTTACACATTAAAGCACAGTATATGTCCAACTGTCAAAGGAGACCTCACTAGAGACGTTTCTCCTCAGATATGAAAATGAAACTCATCTAGCACCATTAAGTCTCCCATCTCCCCTTGAGACTGTCCGTTCAATAGAGCCGCGTCAATCTCGTTTAATTACCTTTGTGCATTCCCGTGTACTTGTCCTTGATCACAGTAAGCTCATAGATCTTCCCAAACTGCTCAAAGATGGGCTTCAGGTCCTTCTCTTCCAGATTCCGCGGGATCTGGCCAATGAAGAGCTTGATGGCGTCGGCCTCCTTCATTAGGACAGCTTCCTAAGGGGACGGAGCGGCAGCTGCGCCCGGGGTTTCAGCACTGGAGAGCGGCTCAGCGGCGGAGGAAGAGTCGCGATGTTAAACACGAGTCCCGGTGGAAAGGTTTGAACCGTGACAGCTCTGCGGGGGAAAAAACATTCTCAAATAACGCTTAAAAAACCCTGCACACTTAAAATACTTGCCAATACTTTATAATAATGTCCATTAACAAGATTTAGATTTGTAAAAGGACACGTGACGCTTGTAAAGCAGCCAAAGAAAAGTGTTAAAGGGATTTTTTTTTTAATTCGGTTTACAGCACAGTTAGCCAAACGCCTTTAAACTAAGCATTAAAGCTTTTATTATATAACATTATCTGTGAAATATATAATGAATAAAGTGATAATTAAGTTTTGCCAATGTACCGTGCGATAATGATAAAGCGCTGAAGCGGTCTACTGTTGCTATGGTTACCCCCCTCACACCATTCCTCTTCGTGAGCGAAAAATATGATTTGGAACTTGTGGAAACGTTTTAAAATAATATAATACGCACTATTATGCGTTATTAAAAGTAAAACATGACTTTTAATCTTAGCCTCGGCTATGTTACAATATGAAGGCAGCTACTTAATTAGATGTAAGAAAGAAAGACCAATCACAACTCAATATGCAAATGAATAAAAGAAAGACCACCAATTGCCATTCAGTATGTCAGAATTACAATCTTCCATGTCGGTCGATTTTGAATGGAAAACATTCTCACACAATGGCAGATCTTACATTTCTTTAAAGTTATAACGTGTATAAATAAACAGATAGCAAACGCTATCCAAAGCTTAAATTATCGACAAAACAAAGTTTGAATGAAGTGCATAATATTATAGAGCACAATAAGGATGGAAGCACTGAATACGATGCTTATCAGATTTGTGATGTAAATATGAACATTTTTAGATATTTGAATATAGGCTACATTAATAATATGTTTTAATGAATGCATTATATTTAAGATACTACAACGTGCTACCAAAACACAGAATAAGAGTGATCTATATAAAGGAATTTTAAGATAATAAAATGTTATAGTAGAACAAAGAAACTTATATTACCAGCTCTGGCAATAGAGCGCATAAAAACTGAATGCAATAAAATAAAAATGCTTATAAATATTGACGGATATCCCCGTTGCTTCTTTGTTTAATCCACACTGGAGGCTCAGGCGTATGTGGCTCTTTGTCACGACACCAACTGCACATACGCACATACATGACAGAGAACAAAAACACACAAGTATCCATGCAACTTCACGCCTTCAAATCAATAAAGACTGAAAGAAGTTTATTCAAATCTTCCGAGCTCCCTGGTGTGTGTGCAAAGGCGAAAATTGCTCTCGTTTCCTTCCCTCTCTCTCTCTCTTTTGTTAATCCCAAGGGGATGTTTGTTTATTTGCTGTCTTTCTGCCTGGTTGTAGAATATGGTCTGATAATCTACGTGCACAGATAAAAAGAGCTGATGGAGAACGCAAACCAGTGAACATTCAGCTAAATCCGTGCATCTGTCACCCTTGAATCGTCTTGGTTTTTGTCTGTCTGTGCCCTCTCAAATATCTCCTGTTGACTAGAATACATGCAGGAATCAATGTAAGTATACATGCGAATAAAATGTATTTCACTCACGTTTTAATGCAGAGGCAGTGAAGAAGATGACCTGTAATGCTGTAGCCTATATTCACGGTGTTGACACTCCGTATAACCCGTAGCTTTTGACGTCGAAAGCCGGTGTCCCCCTCCTGTCCATCTCCTGTCCTCCCTCGGGGTGTGGAAACCGTGATGCTTACTCGGCTTAAGGGAGCGTCTATATTTTCGTAGCCGCGAAATCATTGGGTGCTGTCAAATACGAACAGCTGTCCTTTTCATTTCATTGTGATGTGATATACTATAAAAATAAGTAAAAAGAAAATTTAAACATGACTTTATTTCTCCTAATAGACCATTCTCATAGTCTGTGATCACACGTTTTAACGATCATCATCAATATCGCAATTTTTTTACATTTATAACACTATACTTAAAGAGTTAGTTCACCAAAAAATTAAAATAATGTCATTTATTACTAACCCTCATGCTGTTCCACACCCGTAAGACCTTCGGAACACAAATTAAGATATTTTTGATTAAATCCGATGGCTCAGTGAATCAGTGATTCGGATCTCCTATCAAATGGCTAAACTGTTGAAATCAAGTGACTTTGGCGATCCGAACCGCTGATTCGATTCGTAAAGCTCCGAAGCTTCATGAAGCATTGTTTTGAAATCGGCCATCATGAGATATTGTTGAAAAATCGTTATTTTGGGTTTTTTTTGGCACACTAAAAATATTCTCGTCGCTTTATAATATTAAAGTAGAACCACCAAACTCACATGAACTGTTTTAAATATGTTTTAAGTAGCTTTATGGATCTTGAGATTTACAGTGGCATAGGGGCCTCACTGAGCCATCGGATTTTATCAAAAATATCTTAATTAGTGTTTCGAAGATGAACGAAGGTCTTACAGGAGTAGAACGACATGAGGGTGAATAATTAATGGAATTTTTTCATTTTTGGGTGGACTAAATTTGCATCAAATTACAAAAAAATAGTTAACGCTGCTGTGAGGGTGTTTCTAATACAGCGGCTATGGGAGTGATGGCAAAAATGACATCTTTCTCTCTTCTGACAGATTATCGTGATAGACAAAATGTGTAAGTGTCATAACCCTTTGTTAAACCACTCACCGCTATAGAATTTTACCCAACTATGACGACTTCCGCTTCTGAGAATCCCGGAAATGTGAAAAGCGTCTATCGCGTTTATATATATCTCACAATTTTTTTGCATTTGCACTATTAAATCTCAGTTTCCACGTTTTACAATTAGTTTGGTTTTTAATAATGCATACCTCACATTTATTGACTTCTTGTAACTGCAACTTTATATATAAAAATGGATAGTTATATACATATTTTTCGCATGCATACAACAATTAAAACGAGCATAAATAAGAAAAAACTGAAAAAATAAAAAGGTCATAGCATAATCTTGTACTATTAATTATAATGAACAATAGGTAAAAGTTATATTAATCTTAATGAAACTTTATTGCACGCTATAAAGAACCAGGATCCAATAAGCGAAACAAAAACAAACCTAACACGTTTTATTTAATGGATGAAATAAATAGGTTTGTGGTTCGCTACTGCTTTATTTGAGTGTTCGCTTTTTGCGTTTGTATGTAACATTTGGACGGTCCCTGATATCAAGGACGCTAATCCGCCTTTTGTTCTCGTCGAGCTCTGACCACGGTGCTGAAACTACATTGAGCCAAATCATGTTTTCTCGCAAATTAACGCCCACATAAACTACATGCTTTCTTCACTATGTGGTCGAACAATTTCGCTATCTTAGTGCGCGTTCTATCAGGGAATTCATTAAATTAATTCTCGATTAATAAAGCAAACAAATACACAAAATAAAATTACCCTTTAGGAGGTGATATACACCAACTCACATGTTCAATTTACATCCTCCAAGACATCAAGTGCACCTGTAATTGTTAATGTTCAGCAGCCCATATATAAGTCTGTCTAGAGTAAACTAAATTAAAGACTAGTGTACTTGTGTTAATTTCCTGGGATTGGCAACCATCTGCCACGAGCCCCTAAATCCACCAATGCTGTTTTTACCCTTGACCCAAAAACCATATAACTTAAAAACTCATCTTTCTGATATCCTCACTTTAAGACAAAAAAACAAACTCTATACTATGACTGAAAGCACGACTCATTCACGTACACAAGAGCACGCACTTACAATCACAGATGACTCAACTGATTATACCAGACAGCCGAATTAACGACGACATCTGCTGGTTATTTCAGTATTGCAGCATTGAGAGCTTGTCAATGGTCAAAATCTGTATCAATTATGCAGATCAATTAAATTCAATGTAATATCACACACGATCAATATGCACTTTCAATCAACAGCCAGGAATTCTGGATGATAAACAAACAGCTTTCATCATTTGTGAGTAGCTTCCTATAAATTCATATCAAGCTGCTTGAGGCCTTTATATCTTTGTGAGGTATGAAACGTGATGTTATATCAGCTGGCTTCAAGTGAACTGGCATAAAGGTCACCTCTTGATATACCCTGACCTTTAGGTTGTGCACTCTTTCAAGCAGTAACCTGATTGGTCAGTTCTATAACTGGGCTTCCATTCACAAAAAAATATTGGCATCTATGTTTTGTCTAAAAATATTTAGGCACAATATTGTTTGCATCTCAAACAATAAGCTCCAATAAATACCTCTAACAGAGGACAAGCTAACCCTCCTGCTGATAACTATATGATAGTTTCCTTTAGCAATAAAGTAGCAGTTTATTGAGATCACTTTGCACCAGTAGAGGGCGATAGAGCTCTAACTTTCCACTGTGTTTAGTGTATTTGCACAGAAGGCCTGAGCAGGAAAACAACTTGACTATATGTGCATCATCCATTGCAATAATATTAAGAGACAACATTAGATTATGACCACTGCACTGGATTTTTTTTAATAGGCTAGTTTGTGAATTTTGCCATGGCCTTGAGACAATTTACAGTTCTTGCAAATATAAAAGGATAATTCAGACATTGTGAGTGTGCTCTGTGCAACTGCATATCCTTTTTACCTTGATTTGCAAGCGGATGGGATACAAGGGCATTGGATGTCCCCTCAAGCACTCTGTTGCTGGGCAGACAAAGTCCTTCACCAGAAGATCTGCATACATTGAGGATGGACACAGGGGGAGTCAAATAAAACAAAAGGTTGATTGGGTTAAAAGACAAAGGAGAGGATTGACATGAGGGGGGGAGGGGGAGAAGTTATAAAACATTAATAGAAAGCACAACTTTAGTATTTTATATAGCTAACATGTATGGGTATCATTTGCATAGTTATATAGTTTCAGTTTCAAATATAAGTATAAAATAATCGTATTAGTTATAGGCTATGCATGATCATGCAAAGATTTAAAGCACTGGTTACTTGTGCAAAATGTGTATTTTAATAGGCGATTTGAATAGAGTTATTTTGAGTGAACTCTATGACGAGGATGGGTAATTTCATGGTTCGCAATCACCCACGCCGCACACGCTGCTGTGGAAAGTTTTGTATGACGCGGTTAGCAAATATTTCATTTGAAACGTGCACGCGCGCTTCCCGTACGGGGGCGTGTCTCTCACAAGCATTTGAATAAGGCAGGCCTGTGCAGCGTAAATAAACTCATCACTGCTAAACATTGTGTTCGGTCCTGTAAAATTTAATGGTGTAGCATTAGGCGGATGATTTTGTTTTATGACATGTAATTTGATATATAATGTATTATAATCTAATAATTGCATTTTATAACAAATTAGGTCTATAATATATTATAAATATGTATTTAAAAAGGTTTTATCTCTTATTTCCAGTTCAGCAATTCGAAAATAACATTGAGATTTTGTGTGTTGTACTTTTTTTTTTTTAAGTTTTTTTTTCCCGCAAAGAAATTTGAATAGGTAGGCTATCATAATCGGTCTTACTGAAACCTGAGGACGACAGACAGTTGTTTTGACTTTTTAACGTATTTGAGTGCTTCACAGTAAACCCTTGCTGTGTTTTGTCAATACGCCTACGTTATAAATTCAAAAAAACTTTGCATATTTTTATGAGAAAGGCGACAGCCTTTGTTTTTAAATGATACTGGAATGCAAATACTATAACCGTTGAGCTATGGCCTTTCTGTAAATTAATCTGTTTATAAAATGTCGTATAAAACTTTAATTAGCCTAGCATTATGTTTTCTCACGTGTATTTGTGTGCACGTTAAAGGGGTAGTTCACCCCAAAATTGAAAATTCTGTCTTCATTTACATGTTCTAAACTTGTATGAATTTCTTTCTTCTGCTGAACACAAAAGAAGACATTTTGATGAAAATGGGTAACCAAACAGTTGATGGACCCCATTGACTTCCATAGTATGAGGGAAAAATACTATGAAAGTCAATAGGGCCTATCAACAGTTTGGTTACTGACAATCTTCAAAATATCTTCTTTTGTGTTCAGCAGAACAAAGAAAGTCATACAGGTTTGGATCAACTTGAGGATGAGCAAATGATGACAGAATTTTCATTTTTGGGTGAACTATCCCTTTAAGTCTGTAAATATTATTAATACCAGTGGATTAGATAACGTTTAGTTCAGACTAAACATTAATTTATAACCTCAGTATTTCTTTCATTTCTTAAAAAAAAATCCATTTTAGTTAATCCTAGTATGCAGCGTTTTTCCACCAAATCTCAACACGTGTGTCATGACTGCATTGTTGGAAATGATTTGTGATCTTAAAGAACGGCTCAAGATTTTAGGTTATGTTTTACTGACAGGTATTGCAAAACTCTTCTCTTCATGCACATCTGCTACTGTCCATGAAAGAGGAGATCGGCCAAATGACACCTCTACAGCAGGAACCTCAGAGGGCAAAAGGCAGTTTGAAAACCCCTGGTGTGAAACTAAAGAACTTAAGTTTGCTCAACACCAGATGTTTTTTTGCCATTAGAGGTGTTCTTTTGTTTTGCACTTTTGAAATGAACAGCAAAATGCATGTGTTAGATTTGATGAGGATTTTGTTGTAGTTGACAAAATCCAAGGAGTATATACCAGGACATGACTGGGCTCCCCTCAGCACAGGGCCCAGGACAACATCCAGGGTTGTCTCCCCCTGCTGACGACCATGTGTAAATATATTTGTTTTGCAACTTGCATCAAAGCAATTAGTAAACTGTTCTGGTTTAACAGGTCTTTAGCAATTTAATGCTTATTTTATGATTTTAAACAATTTGCTATTATAAGCAGTGATGATTTCTGACTTCAAAATAAAGGACAAGTTAATTTTTCCACTTGCATTATTTAGGTAGATTTCCATTATTTCACATTTTCCAATTAATTATATAATAATTTTAGCCTTCGCCTTTCTCTTTGATGAAAGTTGAAGAATAAAAGACGTGATATACTGAGGTACTCAGAAAAGGCGTTTCAAAATGTCCTGGAATATTTTACTTTTGTGACTTTTTTTTTTTTAAGATTTCTGAAACAGAGCAGTTATTCTGAAATAATGTTGGAATCAGCGGAATTACACGAAATGGTTTGACCATTGCTAAAATCCTTCCTATAGCCAGCAAACATCTGATTGTAAGTAATTTGCAGGCTAAAGGACGAGGCAAATTTCTCTTTTTTACTTTACGCATTTTTTCTTTTTGCAGTTGTATTAATCAAGGGAAAAAACAACTCAGGAAGTTGTTACCCTGATCTGATTCAAGGAGCTGACTCCATAAACATCCATCTGTGCTTAATGCAATCAGCCACAGCTGATCCTTGAGAATGAGTGATATTAAATGAAGCGGAACTATGACGCTTATGAAGGGCCTCATCTTAGAAGGTGTTCTTGTGTAAATTCCTTGTCTTATATGCTACAGAGAAAGACACACAGCTGAAGTGTGACCAGAGTGATGTCTCGATTAAATCCTTATTTGATCTGAAAAAAGATCAATTTAACTGTACCTGCATGTAATTTGACAACTTCAAAAGTTAAAATTGTGTAAACGTAAGCCTAAAGTGAGGTAAAAATGCAAGAAATTAAGAGGTAAATACTCTACAAACCAGACTAGAGTATGTGAGAGGAGCGTTTGGTCCAGGATCACTAAGCAGGAAGCAAAAAAACCTGAAGTGGAACTGAAACGGATCGATTATAGAACACTTTGAGTGAGGTGAAAATTTAGCTTTAACTATGCATTTTTGTATGTCGCTGCTTATTAGAAATGGTTTGATAGAATGTTATGATAAAAATGGCCTACATCAACTACATCAAAGTAATTAAGAATCTTACTTTAAATCGGATTAAATGCCTTTGATTTTGGTTCTAGAACAGGGGTGTCCAAACTAGGTCCTGGGGCCTGTACCATGAAGCTGGATTAGCTGTGGCTAGCCAAGTAAGTTTCAGATTAGTTGGCGCCAATCCTGGGTTTTAGGTACCATGAAAGTGACTTGACTTTTAGCAGTGTTCATCGCCATGATAACTTACGCTCCACGGCTAACCTGCTCCGGGACAGGTTATGTTCTGGTTTAGAGATCTCAAACTGAAATTGGACCAATCAGATGCAAGATAAGTGACACTGACACATCCAACACGATAAAGTCACTCCCCCAGTTTCTCTTCCTCCAAGATAAAGGTCATTATATAGTTAAAAACAATATTTAACGATGAAATTTGTGGTTTTAATGATAATTACTTTAAATATGATTTGTACAATTATATGATCTGTATTTTTAATAATCCATTACACACACGCAAGTTTAACAGTTAAGCATTTAGTTTCAATAAATATTAATATATTATAGATCATATGTAATATAAATGTATAAATATACTCTTTAAATGTATGACTACAAATGACTTTACATGTTTGAGTCTCTATCGCTATATATTATCAACTATATAAACTAACTTCACAAGTTTCACTTGCACTGATAGAGAAAGATCATTTATTTTATTTGTCCTCTTTCACAGACAAGTATTTTCCATTAGTTTAAATGCGTTTAAATTCTTAATTTTCAGCAAAAACATTTTAAATCGCGCTTGCAACCTCACAAGAAGTTAATCAGAGTTTCTCTCTGTTGCAAGGCATGTGATTGGCTGTTTGCCACTGATGTCACGCATTCATGTGCACGCGCTCCACAAACTCTGGATCAAAGCCTGAGTTGACAGAGAAAGTTGATGATCAGCATCATGGTACCAACAAAGCCAGATTGGAGTGGTTTGGTTTTGTCAACTCAAAACTAATCCTATAATACTGAGTTTGTTCAACTACCATCATGGTACAGGCCTCTGGAGGGCCACTGTCCTGCAGAATTTAGCTCCAACTTACCACAACACACCTGCCTGGAAGTTTCCTATATGCCTAAAAACCTTGATTAGCTGGTTCAGGTTTGTTAAATTGGGTTGGAGCTAAACTCTGCATTAGAGTGGTTTGGTTTTGTCAACTCGAAACTAATCCTATAACCCTGAGTTTGTTCAACTACCATCATGGTACAGGCCCCTGGATGGCCACTGTCCTGCAGAAATCAGCTCCAACTTACCACAACACACCTGCCTGGAAGTTTCCTATATGCCTAAAAACCTTGATTAGCTGGTTCAGGTTTGTTAAATTGGGTTGGAGCTAAACTCTGCAGGTCATGGTGTAGGACAAATCTCAGTCATATATAATCAACATGAGTTGCAGCCATTTAGCTACAATATCTTTTTCTGCATGTGTGTTGATCATCTTTTATTGATGGATGTTCGCGAAAATGTGAAGAGCAAAGAAATCAGTCACTGAAGCAACTGAGATGAAAAGACTCAAAGAAATCATGGTTGAGACTGCACTTTCCCACAGTGTTTTTCTTTTTTTTTTTTCAAACACATCTTTATTTAATTCAGTACAGTAAAAGCCTCTGGGAACTGAGGGAGGCCATGATGATTCTGCCCGACAACTTCGTTTCTTCTGTATCTTCTGCCACTGTTGGCAAAAACGGCTCGTCTCTGTACACCTCAGGACCTTATCTCAAAACTGTAAAGATTACTTTTCTCTACACTGCTGTTTGTCCATGACAGACGATAATGAAGCTTAACTACCTGTTAGGGCTACATTTAATTACACGTACAAAATAAGATACCAGCTGTGCATAACAATATAGCTTGATCATCAGTAGAACTTAACTTCGGAAGTAAAAAAATATTACATATCAACCTTAACTAAATGTTGATTGAAAAAAAACATTGAGTTCTTTCCCAAAGATATTCGCAAGATACATGCTCAAACATTTTTACTAAGGGAAAGGACATTTTGAATTAACTTTTAAATCTGTTTTTTTTATATAGAACTAGACACAAAAACTGCAGAAATTAAAGAATTAATGAAATGAAATAGAATAACCACCTCTTGTTTTGTCTGCCTTCAGATTCCTTCTCATTCCACCAGCATTCCTTGCCAGATATTCTTCCATTTCTCTGCTCCAGTACTCCTTGACATCTTGCCGATCAACTGGTCATGGTTTACATGTCTTGATCATGGAACAGAACAGATCTTGCTCAAGAGTTTTTGGTGATCTAGTTGAATCCCCCTGGTTACTTGAATAAGTTTGCGCTTCTCTATTGTGATCTCGTGAAGGAGTTCAACACCATCCCCTTCGCGTCATTGCCCACAGCAATCTTTGACTTGCTGATAACCCAACAGCACTTGGACTTTACTTGCTCACTGTGACATGCACTAAACACCTGAGCATAAGAATCACAATAGACACTTCAGTAATGCGGAGGCAAGTAAGGTCTTTTAGGGGGAAAAAAGGGGCCTCTGACTCTGGGAGGTCCGCCAAAGGGTGGGCCGGGTCGCTTGCCTCTTTGAAAGGGCGGCTCATGGTGGACCGGTGGTGGCCGACGAAGGGGCCTAGGAGGTGGATAGTGCCCAGGGTGAGGTGGACGAATATGGTGTGGTGGTAGAGGCCTGTGCTCCAGGTGAGGAGGAACCCTGCGCTCTGGATAGTGAGGTGGTACTTCTTCAGGATAATACTCTGGTGCGTGAGGTGAAATTGGGTGCATGTCGTAATGAGGGGGAGAGGGGCTATGTGGTTGATGTTCGTAGTATGGGTCAAAGTATGGATCTTCAGGCAAAGGTCGAGAAGGACTTGGGGCTTCGTGGTAACCCCTTACTGGAGGAGGGTCCCCAATGCGGTGATGGGGTATACTTGGAGGATTATGCATAGGTACTCTTGGTGGTTGTTGATGTTGATGGTTGTAGTCCACTGGACCATTTGGTGGGATTTTAGGAACATGGTGTGGTGCATGAGCAGAGTGAGAAGCCCCATCCTCATGTGGATGGAAAGGCTCCTTGTTTGGAACCTCATGAGACAAGCGTTCATAATCAAAGTTTGCTGGGGCACACAAGCTATCACCACCACCTTGTTCCGCTTCACCGAAATGTTCCTGCAAACTCCTGGTAGCACAAGGACCACTTGCCCTCAAAGATGATGCTGGAGGCATGAAGTCTTGAGGTGGAGGAGGAAGATTTGGGATAGGTGGGAGAGGTGTGGTGAAGAAATTAGGTGTAACGAGATCCTGTCTTGGTTCTTTGGCAAGGTATGTTTCTGCATTGTATGTGTCAGAGCTGGCCAACACTTGTTCCTCTTGATTATCTCGATATGCGTAGTTACCTTCCACCAGTTTAGGATTTGGTCCCACATCATGGATTACAGGGTTTTGTCTCAACTCTTGACGCATCACACCGGATCTCTCGGTGGCTTCTACACTGTCTCTCAAAGGTTGCTGGTTGCTGGACATAGAAGAACGCATAGCTTCAATGCGTTGATGCCGCTTAGCTTCTGTCTCAGCAAGAGAGAGCACAGAGGTTCGAAAGTCTTTATTTGGTTCAGTCTTCTGGTGAATTTCCGTGTGAGCTTGTGGATCAGAGTGGGCATTTTGTACGTGCCAAGATGGAAGTTGATGAGTTGTTTTAGCATCTAAAGCTTTGGACGCTGTTTGCCCCTGCTGATAAGGGAATGGCTCTGTTTGGGGAACATCCATAATTTCGTCTTGTGTTGGTGTAGCACCAGCTTCATCCCTTACAGGGGTTCCACCAAGGTTCTCTGCACTTGCTGAAGGGCTATCAACAGTTGCCTTAGGCCATGGAAGAACAGATGGGAAGCCCAAATTAAAGCCTTTCAGTCCTGTGTTTCCTTGGAGTAAGTTATCTATCTTGCAGTCCAGGGTAGAGTTGAGAGAAGAGCAAGGATCTTCTTTTTCATTCGCAATATTGGACTGCAAAGGAGTAGAAGCCACACATCCATGAGAGGTAGTATCCCTGGCTACTGGGACACTAGATGGAGTAGGTAAGACTTTAGGAGTTGTGTGAGTCTCAGCTGTTAGAGGAGTGGTCAGAGATTGTTTGTCAGAAACTGAAGTTGTAGTGGTCTTTGCAGCCGGGTTGTTTAGCAAAGAGGACAAACCTGGTAGGAAAAATTAAAAAAAGAGAAAAATGGGGGTAGGGATGCAAGGGTCAGCAGATTAATTTAAAAACAAACCACATTTTCTAAAGAATCTATAACAAGTCTTTTCTAATACCATCTGCTGTTTCTGCCACAACTAGGCAAAGGGTCTATAAAGTTTTAAATCAACAGGATACAACATTCTCAACTCATTTAACTTCTGTAATGTGACATTTTCAAGTAAACAGTATATTAAATAAGAAAAAGTAGGGTGGAATTGCATCCATTAGGAATTGTAGGCAAAAGTACCAGAGTAAAGACAACTGTATGGGAGTTTGCATTCGACTGTGGAGGACTAATTTGCTCCTGACACACTGCCTTTATGGCACCAACCTTTGGCACATGGAGGCTGAAGATCAAGTTTACCCCTGAAAGGATCTTGATGTATCCCAATGCTTTATTTTTTCCCCCAGACCCATTGTTATTTGCCATAACCTTCGTTATAAACTCAGCAAAAAAAGAAATGACCCTTTTATAGAATATTGTATCTTGATTGGAAAGGGTTTAAAAAAAAAAATTCAAGCTTGTTCAATGAACCATAAACAATTACTGCAAATGTGGAACAGGCCTTAAGACACTAACAGTTTATTGGCGGCAGACAATTAAGGTCACAGTTGCAATAACTTAGGAAACTAAAGAGACCTTTCTACAGACTCTAAAAAACACTAAGAGAAAGATGGACCCTCCCTTCTCACCTGTGTTAAAGGGTTAGTTTAGCCAAAAATGAAATTATGCTATAATTTACTCACTGTCAAGCTATCCTAGATGTTTTATGACTTTCTTCTTTCAGTCAAACACAATCAGAGTTATATAAAAAAAAATAAAATAAATAAAAATCTTACTTGCGCAGATAGCCTCATGGGCAGTGCTCCGGCATATAAGTGCCGTTGCACTTCAGGCGACCCAAGTTCGAGTCCCGGTTCGCGGACCTTTCACAATCCCGCTTCCCCTCTCTCTCCCACCTCACTTCCTGTCCACTCTATACTATCATATCATTATAAAGGCAAAATTCACCAAAAATAAATCTTTAAAAAAAAAAAAAAAAAAAAAAAAATATCTGTCTTTTCCAAGCTTTAAAATAGGAGTGAATAGTAACCAATATTTTGTAGTCCAAAAAAGCACATCCATCCATCATAAAAGTACTCCATACAGATTTAGGGGGTTAATGACGGCCTTCTGAAGTGAAGCAATGCGTTTTTGTAAGAAATATATCCAAATTTATAACTTCATAGACCATAATCACTGGCTTCCATACGCGAGTCAATTCCGGCGGAAAAGTGACCTGACGCATGACTTATTGAAGTGTAAAACCGAGAATTTTTAAAGAGAAATGTCGGAGGAGCTAGATTTTGCTGCCCAGCCCTATTTGTTTGAACCACGAGAGGCATTTACTCTCACCTAAGCTACATCCTTTGCCATCTGCTGGAACTCGACTCTTGTGAAGACATGGACAGATGTTACCAGAAGTTAAGTGATTATAGTCTATAAAGTTATAAATATGGATATTTTTCTTACAAAAAGGCATCACTTCAGAAGGCATTTATTAACCCCCTGGAGTTGTATGGATTACTTTTATGATGGCTAGATGTGCTTTTTTGGGCTTCAAAATATCAGTTATTATTCACTCCCATTATAAAGCTCAGAAGAGACAGAATATTTTTTAATATAACTCCTGATTGTGTTTGACCAAAATAAGTCAGTCATATACACCTAGGATGGCTTAAGGGTTAGCAAATTATTGGATAATTTTCATTTTTTGGTGAACTAACCCTTTAACATGCCATGGTCCTGCTGCAGGGAGGAATGAGTACTGCAGATGTGGCCAGAGCAATAAACTGCAATGTTTTGCAAATAGACCCTCTGTATACAAGGGGTTACCAGGGTAACCCTGCCATGAGCACCACCTACTTTTAAAGCAGCTAAGCTTATTAGAGTGGCAAATGCAAGTGAAACACCACAAAGTAAACAATTTCATAATTAAATGTCATAAAAGTAAATCAAAAGCAATCGCTTGGCATAAATCTGTGGTATTCATTGATTGCAAACTGTGCTGAAACCATGACCTGTAGAACGCGCAGCAGCACCGTGTATTTACTTTGAAACATGCAGGGCGCACATTTAAATAAATCATAGCCTTTGGAACTTTACCAATCAATCACAATAAGCCACAACATGATTCCTAATTTCTATCCCAATATTTAAGTCCTTTCTAACACCATTTGAGATATTTAAGACTTTCTATGGCCTTAAATTTAATAAAACTGAATTTAAAGACTTTTTGAGACTTTTGAGGACCCACGGGGACCATGTATATTTACATGTTAAGTAATTAGCTTGAAAGAAAAAAGCAGTTGAAAGTGAGAGAATGTTTCTTTTTTTGCTGAGTTTAGTAATGTTAACCTGCATTAAATAACCACGTTAACTATGAGCAACATTATCGAAATTACATATTACCTAAAACAACAACTTAAAATGTAATTTAATGGTTATCTGTTATTTAAATGTTATTTAGCTTTTTGGCTTTTGATTAACATGATTACTGGCCTAGGTTACATAATCTGAGAAGGAAGTTGTTTCGAAGGTTGAGTAAGTTATTACATTTTGATAAAAGATTACAAAGTAAAACATGTTTTCTTCTGAATCACATACACTGATGAAATCGGCAAACATGTATTAAAAGAAAAATACGGTTAATTTTGAAAACTTAAAACAATTTAACCAGACAACTACTTTTATGTTCATGAATTTCTTATCCCAACTCTTTGGTTTTCTTGCTTTTCCAGTTCTCACCCTGAAAACCCCCATGGGTTTGTGTTTTGGATAAAGCGCTGAGCAGAGTGCTGGGGTTGATGTCCACCCTAGAAAGGATGCTGGCCAGCGGATTGGCTGGAGGAGCAGTAGTAGTGGGAGTCTTCTGAGCCGAGCTTGGAGTTGAAGGTACACTTGGGGAAGACCGAGATACAGGACTAACTCCTACAGCTGCAAAGGAAAAGAATACATGATGTTACATAAAAATGTAAATTTGTTATTTCACATCTCATTCTATCATGCAAATTATTTTACATTTGGGCTTTTTTGCCACTTTTTACTGACAGATAGCAGAGAGGAGACAGGAAATCAGGGGAATATGAGTGAGACAACACAGACCACATTCAAACCTGCATCTCTCAAATGAGCACCACGGCTTACCACTGGGCCATGGATCTGACCAATATTCACTTTGATAGGCTATTTCAATCTTTGTATAACATGCTGTACAAATCAAACTACAACATCTCACCTGAGTTCTTCATAACGTTTGTGATTGTGCTCAGGATGGAGCTGATCTTGCCTAGATCAACACCAGCAAGGTTGACTGGCAAAGACTGTGTGGTTGGTGTGGTTGCGGTGGTTGTCGTTGTTGTTACTGTTGAGGGAACTGCCACTGCTGGGGTCGCGATTTGCTTTGTTTGCGTGTCTTCATTTGTTTGTGAAGATTCAATGACATTTGGCGTGACAGAGGACTGTTTGGACACAACAGCAGGGGCCACATGTTCCTCTACTGCAAGGAGGAAACAAAAATATATATATATATATATATATATATATATATATATATATATATATATATATATATATATATATATATATATATATATATATATATATATAAAAAAAAAACGCACCCTAACAGCTTAACATGTGAGAAACATGCTCAATGTCAAATATAACATAGTAAAAGTCTTATAGTACCTATGATGGTAGGAGTTTCTGTTTCCTCTACATCCGAGAGCTCCATGTCCTCTATGTCACGATTGTCTTTATCTCCCACAGGGACACTTGGTGGTGGGGAACCCCCATCAGATGAGAGGGGGCTCGGAGCATCAGCCAAAGCAATAAGGTCCTCCTCCATCGCCTGCCCATCCAGTTCTGGGTCCGGGGTACCAATCTTTTCCAGAGCATGGAAAGGTGACTCTGAGCCGGTGGGTGAAGGGGCATCTTCAATGGGGGAGGGGACGGGGGAGTCATCTGGATCAGGCAACATAGCCTTCAGTGCATCGAGTTTGCGCTTAAGGTGCGACACCCGGTTCGCAAATGTCTCGTAGGCCTGGAAATGCATGATTTAAAGAGATTTTCCACTATTAGTTTCACAATATTTGCACATCAACAAATGCTTTGTATTCAGGGTTGAGCAATACGAACTAGGGCTGCAACAACTAATTGATCAAATCGATTATTATCGACAAAGAATTGAAGGTACACTTGGGGAAGACCGAGATACAGGACTAACTCCTACAGCTGCAAAGGAAAAGAAGTCTGCGCGCTATGCACAGAAACCATCAGCCAGTCCCACTGCTTTACCGTAGTGAATAACCCATTTCTATGGACAAAACATGTATGGAAAATAGCGGAGGACACAGAGTGAGCTGCTACGGGAAAGGTACAGATCCAAGTTCTCCGAAACATGAATATGAATGTTTCATATTTATAAGAACAAAAGCATAAGCGTTTATCGCGTCTTGTCCTATCGTGCTTTGACATTTTCATCCGATTAATCGTGGGGGTGAAAAAAGATTTTTTTTTATTTTTTTTTTAATCGACAGATTAACCGAATTTTCAAAAATCCTAATACGAACATACATCACTGTTCATTACTGTACTAATATTGTGACTTTGTATTGTGACATTGTAACATGATTTTCGCGATGAAATTCCCTAAAGAAATTAAAAAAAAACGTTAAAGCATTAAAAACAAATCTATTGGCCTTTTTGTTTATGCACGCATCGAATATGTCTGTGATTGGCTACAATGATCAACCCACAGGAATATTTGAAAGCACATGGAAGTGTTTGAATTTGAAAGCGGGAGCGTTTGAAAGAAGGTGTCTATCAGCAGACTGGTCCGCGATAGACGCCTGTTTTCAAACGCTCCCGTGTGTAACTGTAAGTACTTGGTGAAGGGCTTCATTGATGATAATTTACAACGTTTTACAGCGTTGATCATTGAAGCCAATCATCGACATATCCGATGAGCCGTGAACACAATGGCCAGTCAGAGGTGTTTATGAATCCGCTCAAAGAGTCAAATTTTTAACGTTTCAGAACCAACTAGGTACCAAAGTCTGTACTTTTGACAACTCTAAATTATATAATCATACATTACCATCAAAAACATGTCTAACCTTGCAAAACCAATTATCACAAATGAAATTATCCCAGAAATGTGCAAATTTCAAAAAATATTTGTCATTTTTATGCAATGGTCAAATGTGGCTGTCATAGACAGGCTAAATAAAACAACTTTGCTACACAATAGCCTGAATGTCTTTGTACAAATTCAATTGCGGCACAATGCAGCTGAAACCACTAAAAGCATTAAATGAGCATTTGGTCATTACTTCTGACAGGGCTTTTTGCTGCTTTCAAATATAAAGATAGTTTTTTATATGTGCACTGAAATAATGAGTCTGCTGGAAGGCCTGAGGCTGCTGTGAGTGAGGAGATTAAGAGCTCTTGTTGAAGCAAACGGAAATAATTTGATTTCATAAAGTGCTTTTTGGAAATATAAATAAAACAACATTTTACTTATTTCCTATGTAGCCATTTCATTTTAAAATGACCTGATGGCTCTCTACATTTATTCTAGTCTACCAGTGTGGAGAATTCATAAATTTAGTAATATTCGACAGCAAACTGCAGTGTAAATTATTTTGCACAGAAGTGTAGCTGATAAATGTCTACTAAGAATATAATTTCAAATTGTGCCAAAAAATATTATTAAACTAATCTTTAATACTCACTTTAGCCACAATCTTGACCTCTTTATATTGCATCTCGTAGAAAATGTCAGCACTCTCCAGAGCTTCCATCAAAGGAGGGCCTTTTTTGACCTCTCCATCCAGAAAGGAAACAAACTCCTGTAGCTTTGTGCTCCCATCTTCAAAGTCTTTAGAAAACCTTTTACCTCCTGCCTTGTCTAAAGTGTGAAATGCAGACAGAACGAAAACATGAACATGTGAAAAACATTGATACAATAATAACTCATGCAGATCCATTTATATCAAATTCAGAATATTAAAAAGTTACCGACCTTTCAGTTTCTTCAGAGCCTCTGTGCTGCACACATCCACTCTCATTGCAGCTAACTGTTTCTCTTTGAGCTCAATCTCATCCATCGACTTCCTGTACTTGGACAAATGCTCAATAAACCCTGAGGGCTGACAGGTAAAAATAAAAACAAGAAGGTTAGAAGTTATATAACTGAAAACAATAATCATTTTGAAATTTCCCCAACCCAAGGGGCCAAAAAGCCATTTAAGTCTAGTGTGAATATTGACTATTTACCACAAACTCAGCGACAATCTTAGATTTCAGGGCTGATCTGGAGTTGACTGGAGCTGAAACAAAAATTGAGGCATATCAGAAAATAATTTACAAAAATTTGTATAGGTTTTTAACTTTTAAAAGTTGCAGTAAGTAGTATTTGAACTACGCTGTTGGACATTGTTGATATCTGAAATCAACCCAAACAAACACACCCCTCTCTTCATTGCTCCACCTCCAAAGCTCACACTCCAATCCTAACCACCCTGCTCCGAGTCGGTCTCGAACCACTGCCTGACCGCTGCCTGCATGCGAAGCGAATGCATTACCAATGACGCTAAGCACCTCGTTCTCTAGCGGTCGTCAGTGCGCAGTGGTTTACCTGCACAACTCTCACTATCTGGTCACTGTTACACACGCAATGCGAGTGGATGTCTGTTTATCACAGCTGACGCACAGCAAAAGGTTTCACGAAAAATAAAGCGCAGTTGATGAACGAACGACAAGGAAGCACAAAAAATTTACATACAGTACACAAGAGTAAATACTAAGTGTTCGTTGTTAGTCGCAAACAGCACAGCAGCTCCAGACAATCAAAACCCAGTGTTATTCACATGATAAGCAAGATCAAAGCAGTTTTCAGGCCTTCCCTCTTAGCTCTCTCCAGAGCTGGAAAGCTTTTCTAATATAAACCAGGTCCTAAAGTGCTTGCCCAGTCATAAACCTTCATTCCCGTGATATTCTTTTGAGCTGTTTTGTATCGTGTCCCATTTTTCGTTCTGCAGTTCTTATTTTCAGATGTCCCTCTTGCTCATTCTAACTCCTATGCCCCCTGATGCTGATTGGTTAGACGTTTATTGTTGGACTCGGCCCGACTAACTTCCAAACTGTGTATTTGAAACATCACCGAGTCCCCCTTTAATACACTAAACCACTGTACAATATATTAAAACGCTCTTTTAAAGGGATAGTTCACCCAAAAATGAAAATTTGATGTTTATCTGCTTACAAGATCCAAGATGTAGATGACTTTTTTTCTTCAGTTGAACGCAAATTATGATTTTTAACTGCAACCGCCGCTGTCTGTCAGTCAAATAATAGCAGTGATTGGGAACTTGAACAAAAAGAGTCAAAAAAACTTCGATAGACAAATCCAAATTAAACCCTGCGGCTCGTGACGGCACATTGATGTCCTAAGACACGAAACGATCAGCTTCCTGGCTCCATGACAGAAGCCAATATTTGTGTTTTCCTAAAAAAAGGTAAATGCCCTGAGGAGTGCGGATCATATCGTCCTATCTCTCTGCTTAACGTGGATACAAAAATTTTAGCGAAGATATTAGCGATCCGGCTTGAATTGATCCTCCCCACAATAATCAATCCGGACCAGACAGGCTTTGTTAAAGGCAGATCCTCAGCTCATAATGTTAGAAGGCTTCTTAATATAATTCAGTATTCAAATAATCGCACAAATTCAGGGCTAGTTATTTCATTAGACGCTGAGAAGGCATTCGACAGGGTCGAATGGCCATATTTATTTTCAGTGCTCTCTAAATTTAATTTGGGTGAGGTATTTATTAAATGGGTAAGGATTCTTTATTCCTCCCCCACAGCAAGAGTTATCACTAACGGTCTTAAATCCCCAGAATTTACATTAGCACGCGGTACAAGGCAAGGATGTCCAATGTCACCACTGCTGTTTGCGCTAGCTATTGAACCGCTAGCTGCGGCGATTAGAGATGACCCATCCATTGAAGGGTTTAGATTAGATAAGAGAACGCATAAAATCTCACTTTATGCTGATGACATTTTAATTTACCTTAACTCTCCACAACAATCAATTCCACATCTAATTGATACAATTTCCAATTTTGGCTCCTTCTCAGGATATAAAATAAATCTTTTAAAATCAGAAGCAATGCCATTAAGTAAATTGCACTCCCATGACCCCACAATCTCTCACCCATTTAAATGGTCTCCAGCGGGCTTTGTTTACTTGGGTATAAAGATTACGCCAAATTTGGAAAATCTATATAAAACCAATTTTGCTCCTATTTTTAAGAAAATTAGATCAGACCTAGATAGATGGTGTAATCTTTCCTTATCCCTATTAGGCCGTGTCCACCTTGTTAAAATGAATATTCTACCTCGCCTTCTATACCCATTTCAAATGCTACCAGTTATTATTCCTAACAAAGCACTAAAACAGCTACGTGGCTTCATTATTTCCTTTATCTGGCGAAAAAAAAGACCTAGACTAAGATATAGCCTTCTAACACTGTCGAGCAGATGTGGAGGCCTAGCAGCCCCGGACATTAAACTATACCAGCTTTCTGCCCATCTTCGTTTTATACTGGAATGGCACTTAAATGATCCAAACTCAACTTGGATTAGCGCAGAAGCCATATCTCTCGGGCCAGTTCCTTTACAGAACTTACTATATCTTTCACCCAAAAAACTGCGAATTCTAACTAAAGATAATTTTATTCTTAAGAATATGACTAAAATATGGAGATTAGTCCGCAAAATAGAAGGGCTTGACTCCTACCTTTCACCTCTCACACCCTTACATAACAACCCAGATTTCCTCCCGGGGATGAATGATGGCTTAATACATTTGAGAGACAAAGGAATACATGTTATAGGTGATCTGATAGAGAATAAACAGTTAATGACCTTTGAACAATTCACTGCAAAATTTGAACTCAATAAGAAGTTCTTCTTGGTGTACCATCAGATCCGCAGCTTTATAACAAAAAATCTTAGAGTTTGTTCAAGTGGATTCTGCGTTTCCCCAATAGAGGAACAGTTGAATAAAATTACTTCACCTCGATCTGTATCCAAAATCTTCTATAATATTTTGATAAGGGCCAATACAGATAGCTCAGAAAAAACTAGGGTGTTATGGGAAAAGGACTTTGGAGAAGAAATTCAGAAGACTGATTGGGAAGCCATATGTGAGATGCCTTCCTATCTTACCAGCAACTCTGCCTGGGAAATGCAGTATAAAATCGCTCATCGTCTACATGTTACTCCTGTCCAAAGACATAAAGTGAATCAAAAACTCTCCAACCTCTGTAATAAATGTAAAATTCTAGAAGGAACTCTTATTCCACTGTTTTTGGAGCTGCTTGAAAATACAACAATTCTGGATGGGCGTCGTAAAAGAACTTGAGAAAATTTTTCACTGCTCATTAGAAATAGGACCAAAGACTTGTTTGCTTGGCATGAACCAGGAACTCCCTTCCAGATTTCAAGGGACCCATCTTCTTCAAATTTTACTCCACTGTGCCCGCAAATGCATACTTGTATGCTGGATAACAGACCAAGTCCCGTCAATAGCACAATGGATTAACACAATCAAAGGTCTTATTCCATATGAAGCTTTTTCAACAGCATTAAAAGACAAACCTTTTAAATTCCATAAAATATGGGACCCCTTTCTTACTTATCTTGGAGTTGGAGAGAGACATTTATTAGCACTGGGAATAAGGAATTTGGCATGGAAAGACTGAATAGTAATGTAACGGTGATACAATTTTATTTATTCTTATTCTCTGTTAAATTTAGCCGTAATAATGAATATTTAGTAACATTTTAAATGTGTATTTTGAAGAGAGTTTAAATTGTAATTGCTCAGATGTGTTTGCTATGTTTAAACCCTGTAAATGTCAAAAGTTTCAATAAAAAAAAAAAAAGAAAAAAAGACACGAAACGATCAGTATTTATATCATTTTTTACCTCTAATACACCACTATGTCCAACTTCGTTCAGCTTCCAGCTAGTGAGGTCTGATCGTGCTCTGACAACAGAAGTGTACGGGCGAGACATCACTTCCGTCACCAGAACGCGTTTTTTGACCTCACTAACAGGAAGCTGAACGAAGTTGGACATAGTGGTGTATTAGAGGTAAAAAATTAAGGCTGAACGATTAATTGCATTTGCGATAATATCGCGATATGAGAAAATGCGATTTTCTAATCGCAACGTGCGCGATTTGAGGTGGGCACGTGACGCAAGCGAAAGAGCGGAGAACTCGGCTGCAACAACTTTTCATCCTGTCAGTTCATCTTTAACCTGTAGCGCAATGGCCTCTGCCTCGACGGAACAGTCAGTAACTGACACAGCTGCGACTTTAATCTCAAAGAGGAACAGCACGTCGGTGGTGTGGAACTATTTTGGTTTCAAAAAAGAAGATGCTGCACAGCTTCAGGTGTTATGCAGAGCATGCCGTGCTCCCGTTGCGACTTCACGGGGTAACACTACAAACTTGTTTCAGCACTTAAAAAAATACCACAAATCAATGTATGACAGTTGTATGACCAAAATGCCGAGCACCAGTGCGCCAGACAGGCCAAATACCTCAAGACAGGGATCACTGACCGAAATGTTCGAAAGTGTCACTCCGTATGAACGTAATTCAAAACGGCACGGGGAAATCACTCGGGCAATAACCGAGTTCATAGCCAAAGATATGATGCCTCTCAGCACGGTGACCAAGCCTGGATTCGTGGCATTGACATATACGCTTGATAAACGGTACAATATACCCTCCCGTACATACTTCAGTCAGACTGCCATACCGGAGCTGTACAAAAAGTGTAAAGAGAAAGTCGCCGCGGAGGTTAAAACGGTGGAGTTTTTTGCTAGCACTACAGATATGTGGTCAAGCCGCACAGCTGAGCCTTACCAGAGTCTTACAGTCCATTTTATTGATGAAGATTTCAACCTCAGAGCTCGCTGCCTACAAACTACCTACTTCCCAGACGACCACACAGGGGAAAATATTGCAGCCGGCCTGAGAGAAGGGCTTGCCAGCTGGGATCTCCACGAGGAGAATCACGTCTGCATCACGACGGACAACGCGTCAAATATGGTTCTGGCTGCGCGGCTTAATGAATGGACGAGGCTCCAGTGTTTTGGGCACAGATTACATCTTGCCATTGGTAAGTTATGTCGTGTGTGTGTGTGTGTGTGTGTGTGTGTGTGTGTGTGTGTGTGTGCGTGCGCGCAAAAGAGAGAGATGCGTCGATTAGTAATAAGCTGGATACAAATATATAAATTATGTGTAGTTGGGGATTCATTAAATTAATATTTCCTCCCACTCCTTTTCTAATATGTAAATTGATATATTATGTTTTGATTTTATGTCTGTTGTGGAATGGCCACCTGCATTTTTGTTTTTTTGTTTGTTTTTGTTTTTTTACATGTTCTAAATAAACACAAAAAGTGTGTGTGTGTGTGTGTGTGTGTGTGAGAGAGAGAGAGAGAGAGAGAGGACAGGGGTGTGGATGTGTGCATTTTAGAATGACAGAGAATGTGAGTGTGTAATAGTGATAGCCTTGAATCACAAAACTCAAATTTAATTGTGTGTAATACACTACTTTCTATTTCTTTCAGAAAATGCACTCAAAGATGACAGAGTGTCAAGGGCAACAGCACTGTGCAGGAAGCTGGTGGGACACTTTTCCCACAGTTGGAAGAAGAAGGCAGCACTGATGGAGGCACAGAGGGAGCTCAAACTCCCTGAGCACAACCTCATAACGGAGTGCCCAACAAGATGGGGATCTAAAGAAATGATGATTGCTAGAGTGCTTGAACAGGCCAAAGCCATTTCTCAGGTATTGTCTGGAGATCGATATGCACGCTCCCTCATCCCAACCTGGCAAGATATTGATGTGTTGGAGTCGATTCACAAGGCACTGCATCCTCTACTGGAATTTACTGATGCTCTTTCTGGAGAGGAGTATGTGAGCATCTCCTACCTCAAGCCAGTTCTTCACCTTTTTGCCACATCAGTCCTGGCTGAAGATGCTGAGGACACTGACCTGACTAAATCAATAAAAACCAAAGTCCTAGCATACCTCAATAATAAATATGGAGACCCAAACATCCAGGAGCTTTTGGATGTTGCCTGTTTCCTGGACCCTAGGTTCAAAATACAGTACATCAGTACTGACAACATCCCTGCTATCAAGACCCGACTGAAGACAGAGATGGTAGACTTAGCACAGCGTACATATCATCGGGTAAATGATAATTATGTATTTCACAAAAACACAATTTTTCTGTAAAATCTAACTGGAAAACTAATGGCTGTTGTTTTTATCTAATAGGAGAAGAGGTCTCGTACTGAAACTGTTCAGATGCCTCAAAGTGCACAGCCCTTGGGGGAAAAGGCGAAGAGGTCTCTTGGCAGTTTTTTCAAGACCAGTGCAGCCTCTCCTTCTTTGCCTGTTGAAGATGTCGCAGAGGCAGAGTTAAACAATTACCTGATGACTCCTACCATTGATGGAGAAGATGATCCCTTGGCTTGGTGGAGGGTGCACAAGATCAGCTACCCACAGTTGTGCATCATGGCCCGCAAGTATCTTTGTGTACCTGCCACAAGCGCTCCCTCAGAGCGTCTTTTTAGCACAGGAGGGAATATTGTGACTTGCACTCGCTCATCCTTGAAGCCAGCAAAAGTCAATATTCTGGTTTTCTTAGCAAAAAACCTGTGAGCCACTGAGAACAAAACTGTTGGATCATTATAGCTGGCAGTGCCATACTCGTAGTGAACTTTAGTCTGTGTGGTGTGTTATTGTTGTGTACTTGATAAGTGAGGTTGATCTATTCCAAATTATAATATTCAAATAGTTTTTGTCTAATTTAAAAGTGCATTTCTCCATTTTTTTATTTATAACTTTATTTATTTTGATTTTACTAAATATTTTCAAAGCAAATGCTGTTGCAGTTGTGTGAAATGTTACTGACTTTGGAGCAGTAAGATAATTATTATTTTTAATTATTTTTTTCTTCAGACTGTAAATTTTGCACACAGTGTTTACAAAGTGCGCATACCTTTGTTTAAATTATTGAAATGCACAGTGGCAAAGCCATAGATGTTTCTGCAACGAGCAGTTCAATAAAAATGTCATTTATTTCAAGTCATACATGTTTTAATTTAATTATAACAAATAGGCCCAGCCTATGGGAAAGAACATTTCACACTAAATGCATCTAATATTGTGTTGGTCATATTTAAATAATTCATTACGTTTTGTTGGGGAAAAAAGAGGATAAAAAAAATCTTTACAAAACAAATCGCATATTAAATCGCAATCGCAATATTGGGGAAAAAAATCGCAATTAGATTATTTTCCCAAATCGTTCAGCCTTATAAAAAATTATATAAATAATGTTCGGTTTCTCGCACAAACCGATCATTTTGTGTCTTAGGACATTAATGTGTCACAAGCCGCAGGGTTTAATTTGGATTTGTCTAAGCAAGTTTTATTTACTGTTATAGTTGAAGTTCCCATCTACTGCTATTATTTGACTGACAGACGGCAGCGGTTGCAGTTAAAAATCATAATTTGCATTCGACTGAAGAAAAAAAGTCACCTACATCTTGGATGCACTGGGGGTAAGCAGATAAACATCAAATTTTCATTTTTGGGTGAACTATCCCTTTAAGACTATTAATGTTAAACTCAAAAACATACTGACAAGCATGTAAAATATTGTCAAGAGCAACATTAATTTAAAGGGATAGTTCACCCAAAAATGAAATGATCAAAAATAGCACTCATTGAAGTATATGAGAGACATCACTTCCGTTGTCAGAGCGCGATCAGACCTCACTAAGCGAATGCTGAACGCAGTTGGACAGTGGTGTTTTAGAGGTAAAAAATGATATAAATACTGTTTGGTTTCTCACACAAACCAATCGTTTCATGTCTTAGGACATCAATGTGTCGTCATGAGCCGCAGGGTTTGATTTGGATTTGTCTAAGCAAGTTTTATTTACTCTTATAAAAGAAGTTCCCATTGACCCACATTATACGGCTGACAGAACACAACAGTTGGAGTTAAACATCATCATTTGTGTACTACTGAAGAAACAAAGTCACCTACACCTTGGATGCCCTGGGGGTAAGCAGATAAACATCAAATTTTCGTTTTTGGGTGAACTATCCCTTTAACACATCCTTAAAGGGGTCATATGATGCTATTTTACAAGTTCATTATTTTGATTATTGCATGTAACAGAATAGGTTAACATGCTTTAATGTTCAAAAAACACATTCTTTTTTACATACTGTACATTATTGTATCTCCTCTATTCCCAGTCTGTCTGAAAGGTGCTGATTTCTACAAAGCCCCTGCTTCCGAAAAACTCAGTGTGCTTTGATTGGCCAGCTGACCCTGTGCACTGTGATTGGCCAAACACCTCAATCGCATGTCGGAAATGTAATACCCCTTACATAATTGCGAGCTTCGGCTTCCAAGGCATTTGTAAACACAGAGTTAATAATAATAATAAAGTGAATTAGTTCGAGCCCAACTCGGATTCAATGAGGATGATCAAGCCAATCAATTGGAACCAACTTTGCAAGCACGACTTGAGCAGAACGTTTCACAGTGGTAAGTAGTCTTTGTAATAGCTGTCCGCTGTACACAAGCAAACTTTTGCAATTATTAGCAAAAGCGGTTTTGCTTTCACATCCAAACACACAGCACCTCGGCACCGTGACGACAACACTTAAACTCATTGAAACCTCACCTTCTTTCTTTGCAATGCCTTTGGCCGGACATTATGCTAATATTTCACACTGTGGCCATTTCACATCGTTTCGCGTCACAAGTTGACGAGGGAGACACATACCCGTTTACACTGGTATTTTAATCTGTCTCTTTTATCCACTTTCAACCACTTCTGTCCTGATTTCTTCGAGGTGAGTGTCTATGGGCGGGTAACAAAATAAATAAATATGACAAAATAAGCTTGTGCAATTTACATATGAACATGACCACAGACAACAGAAAAACAAACAGAGCATCAGCTTTTGTTTTTGCTCTGATATCCGCAAGACCACAGTGAACGGTGAGTGTATTTCAGAAATCAGGAATTGTGAGAGAACATTGTGCTTGGAACATTTTTTGTCTTCAAACCAAACTTGGGTCTTCAGCTGACAAAGTCCCTGCTGGCTAGCATGCTTTCCATAATGTTAACGCATTGGGTCAGCAGGCGGAGAGTAGGCCTCTTTAGTAGCCGTTCAACCGCATGAGCGTTTCCACTACAAAAGCAATCTGGTCGAATGCGCTTGACTACCTCTTGAAGTGGTCGAAAGTGGACAAGCTCAAAACGTTCTAGACCCCGTTTACACCTGTATTTAGAGTCGTCCACTTGTGATCCAATCAACCAAAACACATCTTAATATCAGGTGGAAACGAGGCCTGTGACGTGGACGTTTGAGGATGTAATATCTGGACTTAAATAAAGGTGTTTTAGGCAGGTCTGGATTATTATTCCCTGTTAGAATAAATCACTTTTGGGAGCTTTGTAACTTTGCAGATCATATACATGCATAAACACATACATTACACACTAAAGGAAAAGAAAAACATTAAAAAGCATCATATGACCCCTTTACTTCTTAAATGTGCAATACAGACCTTTTACTGGTTCTTCTTTCCGAACCAAACTGTTCCTCAGCTGACTGATGAACTCCTCTGAATAGACATTTCTCTCTTCCCAAATGGTCAGTATCCTCGCCACTGACTTGTTCACCTTAGAATCCTTTGTGGCACTGAAAGATAATCAAAAATTTACAAAGATTCATAAGGTAAATTCACGAAATGCAACATAGATAGATTTTAGAAAATAACTTGCATGCAACGAGTCACATTTAATACAGCAACCACATCTACAATACTAGTTAGAAGCACCCATTACTAGTGAATTGGATGCAGAATCAGACAAAAATGTTGTCAGTCACTGATGTCATTGTAGAAACGCTTCTTTATACATTTCACATTTACAGTCAATCATGATTTATTCTATAAATATGATTCATAAAAACATTTAATTATAATTCAGATGTATATATTTGATTGATATTGATGTTTGATTATCTGTCATTCAATTATTCTATAACTAAATTGTCGAAATTTCATAAGAAATTATTAAAAGTTCAAAAATAAAACAATGTTTTGATACATTGTGGAGATGGTTGGTTTGGTTTATGACTCTTTATTGGGGAATTGTGTGGAATTTCTAAAATTAATCAGGGAAAAATATTTCCAGAACTAGGAATGCTGAGAAAGGTGTTGATTAATTGCTCTTTGTATGTTCCCCAATGATGGTGGCTCCCAGGCATGCTGAAAATCGGTCATTATTACAAAAATATCTGACCCAATTTAAAGTTTTAAAGAGAACAAACACATTCACTGGAACTATGTTTCAGGAAACACAGAATTGTTGAACTATGTTGGCAACAATGGAACTTGCGACCATAATTGGCTAACATTGCTTTCGGGAAATGCACCCCTGGTTAGATTCATGTTCTCGCAGTCTCACCTGATGAGGTTCATAGCTTCTGGCAGCACATCAGTGAAGGTGGTGCGGTAGACTATGGCATTTTTCCTTTTACAGTTCTGAATGACATCATTCGCCAGATAGAAGAGATTGAGCCTGTGTGATGCATCCGCTGGGAAAAGTACGGAAAACAAGGAAAAGTTTAACTTCATTATAAAACAATTAGTTTAATAGTCGACTTACAATGGCAAGACTTTTGTCTAATATTAGTGAAGATGGCCAAACCAAAATGAAGTGTCAAAATTCACAGTAACTAACAAATCATTTATAAAAAAAAAATTTTTTTAAAAATGGCACAAAGTTCAGCAATTTCTTTAACCCTTAAATGCATGACTGTTTCACCAATCATTCTTACATATTCGGGTCTTTATCGACCCGGAACTTTATCTAACATGGAAGGATCTCTACCTGTCGCGATAATATAAAACTCCTCTGATATTAGAGTAACAATTACAGAAGAATAAAATAAATCATATTTTGTTACCTTTTGGAGTTTGAAAGGGCTCATTCTGAGCAGATGTTTTATGCCATCATCACTGTCCTCGTTATATATAGTAAACACTATAACCAACAAACCACTCAGTAATCTGGAATGTTTTGTTTTTTTCCCCAAATAAAGACAACGTAACAATAATTTTACATATAGCACAGGGAAAATGACATGTATGTGAAATAATGGGCAACTGGATATAGTGCAGCTAATTTGAATTCAATTCGCAAGTTGCGCATTCTATTCGAACGAACAGACCATCACACAGTTTACACATTTTTATGCAGTCTACAAATGCACACTTTAGAAGATCTCACAGTTGGTTTTGACAGTCTGCAAGGATTGTGAAAATAATTCAAATGTTTATTAGATATTCAAAGTAGGGCTGCACGATTAATCGAAATCAAACTGAAATCGCAATTTGGCTTAGTGCGATTACGACATTGCAAAGGTTGCAATTTTTTTCATTTTTTTAATTATATAAATATGTACACAGCACGTTACTGAAGAGTGGCTTTGTGATGTCTATTTACAACATGTTGTTGAAGAGCTGATCATTGTAGCCACTCACAGACATATCTGATGAGTGTGTGAACACAATGGCCAATCAGAGGTTATCGGCTTTAAAATGTAAATTATTTGTTTTTGGCCAAAATTTTCATATTGGTGCATCCCTAACATTTATCATGCACTTTGATCTTCGAAACTTTGCAGAACTTTAAAGCTATATATTACACACTACATGAAAGTTAAAGGCACTTTAACTTCAGGTTAACTTCATGTTTATACTGCTGAGATCCTTTAGAAGGACATGAAGAGCCAAATGTGCTACACACAAAAAGGTAGAGCACAAGGTGTCAACTTCCTCACAATACGATCCCTTAAGAAGAAGCTTTTACAAAAATACACATAATATAACACACATAACATTGCATAACAAACTCAAAACATGCTTTGTGGTAGTGAAATACATGTGTTCCTCAGACTAAGGATATGAAGTCGTATCTAAGGACATCTCACTTATCTTATGGTCACTTGTTACAGAAGCCCTGCAGAATGCTGACAACACTAAAGAATGCTTAACGACAACACTTAACTTAGGTCATGCAGCATGTGAACCCATTATCTCTTCCTGTTTTCTACTTTTACAGCACAAAATAAACATGAATGAACATCAAAAAGTATGTTGAAAGAAACAGTACAACTTACTGAAATGAATCCATCTCTATTGTAATCACTTAATCAGAAGTTTCAACTGCAGTCGTCAATAAACAGCTTGTAAACAATATGCCACAAAACGTTGCATTTACCTAAAGAAAGCCATTCAATGACCATAAAGTCGATAGTTATTATAAAAATTATTTAAAAAAAATAAAAAAAAAATAAAAAAAACTCTAGAGGGGAACATTTTTCAAAAAATATGCACATATCCATATTTTTACTTATTACAATTCCCAGACTTAATAAAAACACAGTGCCACTCATTATAATAATTGGACTTTTGATTACTTCTGAGGAGAAAAGAAAACCTGAAGGAGATTGGCCTATTCATTTGGCTCAAAATTCATTAAAAATACATTTTCAAAAGCTGAAGTGATTTCTTTGTTTTATTTATTATTTAAAACATAGGTAACTCAATATTTTAACAAATTGCAAAAGTGGAATAATGGATCAAAGCCTATTGATTAATCAGTGAAACAAAAAACAATTAGTCGATTAATTGTTCCAATAATTGTTAGACTATCAAAATAATCGTTTGTTGCAGCCCTCGTACTAAAATTTATGTGATGCTTTGAGTGCTGTTGAGCAGATTTGTAAACACCTCTGATTGGCTATGTGTTCACACGCTCAAAGGATATGTCTGCGATTGGCTTCAATGATCAACAAACATGTTGTAAATAGTCATCAATGACACTCTTCACTTCACTTACACAGATACACAAGGGAAAGTTTGAAAGTGGGCGTCTATCGCGGACCAATCAGCTGAAAGACGCCTGCCTTCAAACACTCCCACTCCCATTTTCAAATTCAGATTTTTCTGTGTTCTTTCAAAGCTCCCATGCATTTATCATTGCAGCCAATCACAGACATATCTGTTTAGCGCTTGAACACAAAGACCAATGAGAGATGTTTACGAATCTGCTCAACATTTTTAATATTTCACGGACTTGGTACCAAAGTCTGTACTTTTGACAACACTAGTTAAAAAACTATATGCAAAACAAGCAATGGTATATTCAAATAAACAGTAACTATAAATGGAATATGATCCCATTAATGGCGTAATTTTGAGTTTCCTGAATATAACAGTCTGATGAAAGCATCTCAGCAGCAATGAACAGCACATTTACATGTGACTTAGCAATCTGGCTAAATGAAACTACATGCTCATGACCTTATTTAGACTTTGTACAATATTTAGTTCACATTTATTCCTCTGAAGCTTGCTCTGTGGTCTGTTTTTTAATGTGTTTTAAAAGTGTTTTCATGTACTGTTAAGTAACAACATCACTGATCAAAGTGCTCCATGCAAAGCACAATGACTGTATATAATTGCATTTTAATAATAATTTTATTATTGATTTGTTTTAGCACTAAAAAAATTCCCTTTATGAGCACATTCTCAGAAACAAATTATGTTCAGAAAACAAGACACTTATCTGGATCAATAATTCCAAAAACAATAACACACAAGCCATCTAAAGAGATTGAGAAATGTAATTTATCTTTTCTCTACAATTACATTCCAGGCATCCAATCACAAATAACGCTTACACTTTATCAGCATCTCCTACAAAATTTGCTTAGCAGAGGAGGTCACTGACCCTTCCTCCCATCCCTCATAAGCAATCTGACATAATAACATTCTAAACCATAGCTAATACTATTTTTTCCAAAACATTTTTGTAGTTGTCTTACTATTAAAATGCCATTTATTGTACATATCTTTAACTACATATTGTCCTAAAAACAACCAGTCACTAAATAGACTGATTAGACTCAGTAAGTGACTCACAATTATGATGGATTTGACAGATTCATGCAAAGTATTTCCCATCTAAATACATAATAATGACAAAATAGTGCAAAATGCAAGACTTTATTAATGAAATATAAAGTGGATAATTTTACACATTAAGCTAGTGGTGCCGTCTGCAGCCTTTCGGTCAACATATTCAAAAACATCAATGTTCGTTCTGTCATCTAAAAAAGGAGTATACATGCCATATTTTCACGTCATGCCAAGTGTCACCAAATTCAACACCCTTTCTTTTCCAGTACACAGTGTATGACCCCTAACCACATCATGCAGTAAGGTTTTTTTGCTCAAAAGTGAAAGTAAATTCATCATGAAAAGATCTATTTCAAATAAATGCTGTTCTTTTGAACTTTCTATTTATCAAAGAATCCTGAAATAATGTATCACAGCTTCCAAAAATATATTAAGCAGCACATGTTTTCAACATTGATAATAAGAAATGTTTCTTGAGCACCAAATCAGCATATTAGAATGATTTCTGAAGGGTCATGTGACACTGAAAATCAAAGAAATGCAGCCAACACTTTAAAAAAATCTTACCGGCCTCAAACGTTTGAACAATAGTGTATTCTTGCATTTCATTAAAGAAACATAACTCATTCCAGGTTACCCACTCATACATAATTTTTAACTTAAGCAAGAAACTAGGGATGCAGTGATATGAAAATTTTGGGCAATACAGATAATTCCTTATATTTGAAAGCCAATAACCGGTATATTGCCCGATAAATCTAAATCCAAATGTTTATATAATTTTTGAGTGCCTGATTACAAAAACAAAAGTCTCACAATTACAAGCCATGTCCCATTTGATGAAAATGATATGACAAAAATAAAAGTACTAGTTATTATTGATAATGCATCAACGTTTTTGAAAAATAAACATCTGAAATTAATATTAGCCTACTGTTCCAAATAACAGCATTGCTGTTTGAGCTACATGCTGAAGTCGAAGAGCTGAATGAACATCGTTAAACTGAAACACTTTGTTGCTGGCAGGTTAACTCAACCAAACGTATACAGCTTATACCTGCACAAAATTATGCAAATGCACAAAGAACTTGAACTACATGCTAGTCAACTCCTGTTTTGGATGCCTTCCTCTCAATAACAAAAACAACAAAACTAAGAAAACAGCAAGCATTTTTTTTTAATAAAGCATAAGAAAAGCATCTGACCATCATAGCAACGTGGACATGTTTCCATGAGCTCTGCAATTCAGAACAAAGTCACGTCACGTTTATTTATATAGCACTTTATACAATAGATTGCTTAAAATCAAGAAGCTTTAAAGTATTAAACATATAAAACAGTGTCAGTTTCTCGTTTCATCAGAACTACAACTTATAAACTATAAAGCAGTGTGTTCATGTTTTCACTTGAGGGTCATGGCAGACCTCCACGAACTCAACAGGAGAAATGAACCAGAAAAGATTCCATGTGAAAGAAAGGCGGAGCTTCCGCATACACCTACCTATTAGGGCTGGGTATTGATACAATTTTCACAATTCGATTCGATTTCTATTCACCTGCTTGCGATTCGATTCGATATTGATTATTTTGGATGTAGTATATCAGATACAGTACAGGGCAAATTTTCTAGAGGAAAAAAAAATGCTGTAAACTAAATCCAAGGACACACTTAAGGATTGCAAGGCCGATTATGAATGTAAATTGATACTTATGACTGATTGCGGTCAAACGCGTTCAGTCAGAGCCAGTTGCATTCAGTCGGCGATTACAGTCAGTGTTTAAATCTCGTGTATAAGTATTTAAATCTGCTTCAGTCGCAGGAAACTAGGCATGTGACGGTATCAAATTTTCATGTTGCGATTAATTGATGAAGCTTTTATCACGGTATACGGTATTATCACGATATTTGGAAAACCATTTTTGTCATGGTTTAACAGGCTTAAGAACTCTTTTGTAATAAAACAAAAACAAATCTGACTGAAATTTTCATTGCGCAATAGCTACATTTGTTACAGAAAGTGTTATTTTTTGTTAATGTTAGTTTAGAAACACAACTGATCATTGTTAGTTTTATCTCAGGTCCATTAAATAAGTTATTTTGATTTTAGTAATGTTATTAAATAGTAACTAAGAAATTAACATTAATTAATAATTAATACTTTATAAGTATTTTTATTGTCAGTTTAGTGATAATGAATTAACATGTTAACTAATGAAGCTGTATGTTTTCAAAGTTTTACTGAACAATAACAAATAATCAGAACATTTCTAATCATTAGGGCATGTTGTAGTCCAGATTAAAATATAAAAATGTTTAGGTTTGAAAATAAATATCCTTTTAAGTCTTTTTTAAGTATTCAGTATTTGGTGCTGTGATGAACAACACTGAGATTACAAAAAAATGAATGGCTGTTTGAAGCATTTTAAAAACTTCACTAGCGCAGTTACTTTGTTTGCACGGTTTCCGTGGTAACCGCTGCACGCTGCTGTTCCATCAGCGCCCTCTGCTGTCAGAGAGTGAACGCGCACTTTCATTCAGCTCGTCTCCTTCACTGGTTCCGCCATGTGCTTCTCGTGCACGTTGGGATTGATTACATCTGAGCGCGTGTCCTTTTGACGCAGAATACAGCGGTGTTGTGCATTTTATACGATCGATGGGTAAAGTATTCTTAATTGCCTTATAAAAAATTTATAACTGGTAATAAATTATTATTTACGGTATTCTGAAGTGCTGACGATTACAATATCATGCATATTCATTAGCGCGATTTATCGCATTACCGAATATCGGCACAAGTCTACAGGAAACAATCGCTGTGTGTTGAGCACAGTCTTAGAATGCTTTAGCTAGTCGTTAAATGTGTGCCCGGCTTAACTTACACATGGGTCAGTTGGTACTACATTACTATTATACTGAAGGTTAAAATTAACTTATTTATATACAAACACTTAAATTACACTCAATGATGTTTTTTTAAATAAATAAAGTTTAGAATTACATAATCATTTCTACTCCAATTTTGTTTTTTGAAATATAAACATTTAAATCTGTCATAATTTATTCAAACACGTATTAAATATTGAAGAACATTCAAAATTATAATGAATATGGAACGATGCATATATTTATCAGATAAATATATGCACCGTTACACATTCATTATAATTTTGCCACTCTCTAGTGTTATTTTTCTGGCTGACTAACGAGTTTATGGTCACTGAATATGGTTTTTCTGAGGTAAATGTGACGTTTACAAGCCGTTTTATTGAAGTCTTTCCGCGGTTGAAACACTGTTTGAACTATTACTCGAGAGAATACGGATTTCGGTAAGTTGTACTGTATCTTTTAACATACCTTCAGATGTTTATTCATGTTTATTTTGCGCTGTAACTGGTATTAAAGCAGAGGAGATAATGTTCACATGCGCTCTATGCTGCTGCTTCTTTTTAACTGAGGCGCTACAGCGATCTGTCACGACGCATTAAACAGCGCCAAAACTGTATTTGTGTTTTGAATCTCATAATAAGATGAACGTCATTTGAAATCGGAGACTTTTCTTCATATCAAAAGTAACAAAGCACAAAGATTATTGCGATTTCATGGATGGGAGGCACAGACTAGACTAAACAGACTAGACTAATTCATTCTTGGGATTTAAAAATCGATATCGGTTTGTAAAAAAATGAGAATCGATTAAAATCGAGAAATCAATATTTTTTACCCAACCCTACTACCTACTACGTAATCGTTATGGACCAATGGTAGTACAAAAAGTGTTTACCAGCTGAAAAAAACTTTTCCGGAAAGTTTGCTTTGACAAGCTGTTTTCAACTCCCAAAACGAACATCAAACGATGTTCGTTTTGGCCTGATTTTGTTAGAAATTACATCACATCAGTTCATTCTTCAATTTCACTTGAAGTATATCAGGGCCTTAAACCCAAAGAATTCAAAACGTTTTATTACAATAGTGTTCTCATTATAATGTTATATATTATGACAGACCCACTCATAGTTATTAATGCTGTTTGAGAACAATGCAAATGAAAAAATCTACATAAATATAAAATATAACTTTCAAACACTATTAAAGTCAAGTAAAACAGTCTGTAATAAAATAAGGTAAAATAATCAAACTACAAGCAATAGCATAAATAAACAATAGAAAAGATGCCACTCAAATAAACAGTGCTTTTCAGGTTTTTCAGGTAGATCTAATAGTAGTTAGATGTAGATTAGGTACAGAAATTGAATGAAGCAATCAAACATAGAATTGAACTGCATTATCTTCACTTTATAGATTAAATATAGATTAAATCTTTATTAAAGTTACAAAAGTTATTCAGTCAAGAGTGAGTCTGTTTGATTAACATAAAAAAAAAAACAACACTCAAAACAATCCCATAACAACACACAAAAACTGTTATGGTTGTACAAAGAATTCACAATATTCTTTTACAGTAGTGTTTTCATTATAATTTTTATGTAGCCTATATGACAGCTGCGCTGCACATTACAAGCGTTAGTTCAGCCAAAAATGAAAATTCTGTCATTATTTACTCACCTTCATGTCGTTCCAAACCTGCAAGACTTTCGTTTATCTTCGGAACACAAATGAAGATCTTTTTGATGAAATCTAGGCTATCTGAGAGATGTCTGTCCTTCCATAGGCTGCCTTTGCAGCTTGATCTTTGATGCTTCAAAGAGTTCTGAAGAGACTTGATTGCTTTTTATGATGAACAGATTTCATTTAGGCTTTTATTCACATATACACCTTGATCAGCAAACATAAACAGATGCTCGATTGAACCTGAATGACGCACGAGAACAAACCTCTTCCAGAAGCTCAAATGATATCATATAAAGCGATTGTGACTCTTCAAAAAAATTTGGTCTAAACCGCTCAATTCATATGGATTAGTTTTCCGATCTCTTTATTAGCTTTTTGAAGTGTCAAAGATCAAGTTGCAAAGGCAGTCTATAGAGGGACAGACATCTCTCAGATTTCATCAAAAAAAGATCTTCATTTGTGTTCCGAAGGTGAACGAAAGTCTTACAGGTTTGGAACAACACCAGGGTGAGTAATTAATGACAGAATTTTAATTTTGGGGTAAATTAACCCTTTAACTGTATTTTCATTTTCAAAGTGATTTCAATAATATTTCAAGCAATTCAAAACCATAATGGCCAACAGTGTGCATCTGAAGTGTCTCAGCTGAAGGAAACAATCCATTATTTATCAGCATTAAATTATAGGACAAATTTTCTTATTGGGTCAGTAACATTAAAAATGAACATAAATTGGCCGATATGGTGGCCACTATATTGTGAACTATGACATATTTATTGTATAACACCTCAGCCTCATGCACATAACAATGCATCAATATTTCAAAAATGAAGCTAAATTTACATTACTTTACATTAGGTTTGGGCGATAATAATTGTGTTAACAATATCAGTGACGATAGTGCCATTCATCACTGTTTTTGGCTGCAAGTCCTGAGAGCCTCAGAAGCACAAACATTGATCTAAAAATAGGCTCCTATAATATACCAATTACATAAAAGAAAAAAAAAAAACAGTAAAAAAACAAAGACCAGTCATTGAAGAAATGGAAAAGTTAGATATACTTTTCTTCTGTAAAGTGCAGATAATGTTTAAAAAGTGCAACTGTACTGAAAAATATCAAACACACAATAATAATTCAAATCAATTACAAGTCTGTAATGTAAACACAGATTCTGTATTTATTCATACTCTTCTGATACAAACAGTGGCAAAAATAGTGCAAACACCAAAAGTAACAGTCCTAAACATGTCTTCAGTTACAAAATTACAAGAGAGTGCAACTAATCAAGCATTATTTAATTATAGAAGTTAAGTTATTAGAACTATAGACGCTGAAGTTGACGCTGGAGATTTCCCTCTTTACCCAAGAGTCACGTAGAGCCGAAGCACAACCAAAACTGTTCTTCTGCAAAATGCATGCAGTTTTGTTTTCTAACTGCTAGAGGGTATGGCTGGGCGATATATCGCATGCGATTGTCACGCGCATTTCGTCAGTAAAGCCGGTTCCCTGATTACCGCTAAATCGCCATCACCTGCTTTCAAATGGAGCGGCATTTAATAGACAGAGCCGTAAATCACTGACAAGCTACGCAATATCGCGTTCATTATCGAAGGCGATTCATCTGCGATAATGAGCATGATATTGCGTAGCTTGTCAGTGATCTACGGCTCTGTCTATTAAATGCCGCTCCATTTGAAAGCAGTTGATGGCGATTTAGCAGTAATCAGAGAACCGGCTTTACTGACGAAATGAGCGTGACAATCGCATGCGATATATCGCCCAGCCCTAGTCAGCCCTAATTTGTTTTTTTTTTACACAAACGCATAGTTTCACTTCAGAAGGCCTTTATTAACCCCCCGGAGCCATGTGGAGCACATATTTATGATGGATGGATGTGGATGGAAGCACTTTCTTCAGCTCATACTAGTGACCCCCATTTACAGCCATTATAAAGGACACCTAGGATGGCTTGAAGGTGAGTAAAGCTTGGGCTAATTTTCATTCGAAAGTGAAATAATCCTTTAAGGTGGCCCAGTAGTGCACAACACAACAAAAATTAAAAATGCAAATATAAGTTAACAACACCAAGGGCCAGTTTTTCAAAAGTAATCTGATCGGATTTCGGCCATTGGATTGGATCAAATCTTGAAAATGTTTTGTTCAAAAGGAAAAAGGGATTCTGAAATCAGATTAGATCACGGAATCCAATCCTAGTTTTAATCTGGATCAAACCTTCAGTTTGTGTTGTTCAAAACTTGTCAGAAAAAGATTTTGGTGCCATAAAACAATCCCCAAACAGCTGTAAATATCCACCAAAATATTATATTTAATTCAAAACCCATATTCTTTCTATCATCATGTCCCTTTAGGGGCTCCGTAGAGCACTGGTAATCCAGATTTGGTAATCTGGAAAAGTGTGTATCTGGATCATGGTGATCCAATCCAATTTTTCTTTGAAAAACCAGCACAAACGTAAGATGGATTACCTGATCCTGGATAGCAAAACATGGGATTTCCAAATCCAGATCATTCTGATCCAGATTAAACTTTTTGAACAACTGGCCCCATGGAATCAAGCCACAACACAACAGAAACAAGCCACAAAACACTAGAAATGCTCCTACTCATTTCTTGGCCACTATAGAGGGTGCGTTAAAGCTAATGACTTTATACTATGGTCTAGTATAAAGTCATTAGCCTTAAAGTTAGCTAATGACTTCCATATTATGGTAAAGCTAATGACTTTATACCATGGTCTACATGCATAGACCCCATGCAATTTGCCTATCGTGCAAATAGGAGCACTGTGGATGCCTCTCTTACTCTTTTAAATAAGGTTCAAAATCATCTAGATAATTCAAATTCCTATGTTCAAATATTCTTCATGGGTTTCTCATCCGCTTTCAATACTGTCCAACCTCATCTTACTTTAACTTATTTTTTTTAAAGGTAATGTAGCTATGTAAATTTAAAGTGTCATTTAAAAAGCCTGGTAGAGTAAAAGCTGTTTAAAATTTGGATTTTGTTAGACCATTACCTCTAGTATGAAGGACAAACTTCAGTTTTAAAGCATCCTTTAAAGGAACACTCCACTTTTTTTGAAAATAGGCTCATTTTCCAACTCCCCTAGAGTTAAAAAGTTGAGTTTTACGTTTTCAAATCCATTCAGCCGATCTCCGTTTCTGGCGGTACCACTTTTAGCATAGCTTAGCATAGTTCATTGATTCTGATTAGACCGTTAGCATCGCGCTTAAAAATGACCAAAGAGTTTTGATATTTTTCCTATTTAAAACTTGACTCTTCTGTAGTTAAATCGTGTACTAAGACCGACAGAAAATAAAAAGTTGTGATTTTCTAGGCTGATATGGCTAGGAACTATACTCTCATTCAGGCGTAATAATCAAGGAACTTTGCTGCCGTTCCATGGTTGATATGATATTACGCAGCGCCCGTGAGCCCCTGCTTGCACAGGAAACGTGCCTTCAACCATGGAGACGTTTGTGAGAGACGCTGCGTAATATCATTGCACTGCTGCAGCCATGGAACGGCAGCAAAGTTCCTTGATTATTACGCCTGAATGAGAGTATAGTTCCTAGCCATATCAGCCTAGAAAATCACAACTTTTCATTTTCTGTCGGTCTTAGTACACGATTTAACTACAGAAGAGTCAAGTTTTAAATAGGAAAAATATCAAAACTCTTTGGTCATTTTTAAACGCAATGCTAACGATCTAATCAGATTCAATGAACTATGCTAAGCTATGCTAAAAGTGGTACCGCCAGAACCGGAGATCGGCTGAATGGATTCGAAAAAGGTAAAACTCAACTGTTTAACTCTAGGGGAGTTGGAAAATGAGCCTATTTCCAAAAAAAGTGGAGTGTTCCTTTAAGTGGCCGAGAAATGGCGTTGTGAAATTAATTCAACAGTAATAATGTGCAAAGCTCAAGGTTCTATAAACAAAAACATTGGTATGGTAAAAACTGTTGGTGAAAACTTCCAGTGAAATGTCACTTGGTGTGTCAGTATATTCAATGTCCTGAAGTAGCTTTAACAGCATCAATAGTGCAATATTTAGTTTATAATTAGAATATAGTCACTTAAAATAGTCAGACCCCACTTTAATTTAGTTATTCAAACATAAGACGACAGTTCTTCCTTCTCAAAATTCAATTCAGCCATCGGTTTACACACTTTATCTGAGTGTGCCAAAATCATTGAGCTTGTGCTGCACTGACTGACAGCTTCAGTGATTATAAAGGGAGTGTGTGGTGCTGGCTTTCTGTGCAATTCATTCACAAGAAAAGTTATTTTTCATGAGATTTTGTGAGTACTTCATACTTCACCTTGACAAAATGTGTTTTTAAACCTAGTGATTTTATAACGTTTAATATTTATTAAAAAGTGAAAGTGAGTAAAAAACAATTACAGGAAATGGCTAATATGAGCTAATGCTCCTCTGTCAATTAACGTCTTTTTTATTTTTAAATAAAAGTGTTTTATATCAAATGTTGGATTCCCTACATCTTGACAATCAATGGGGACAATCTCAGAAGGATGAACAAATAATGTTTTTGGTCATCACATTAAAAATAACATTTGCCCCAGGTTTCACAGACAAGTCTTAAGCCTATTCCCAGACTAAAATTCATGTTTGAGCCGTTTTAACTGAAAACAACTTGCAATGACAACTCTTAAAATGGGTCAGTGCCATTGTTTTGTCTCAAGAAAATGCACACCAGTAATGTCTTTTTCTAGGGTACGTTTTATACTTAAATGCCCTAATTGAACTAAGGCTTAATCCTGGCTTAATCTAAACCCTGTCTGTGAAACCAGGCCTTGAAGTGCTGGAAAAATATTGTGTGTGCGTCTAATTAATTACAGACAATGTGTTTCTTATTCAAACGTCCCTATTAGTTTCATCTTCACCGAAATCAATAAAACTGCTTCACTGTCAAATTAGGCAAGTGTGATAACTGCATTAAAATATAAATACAACATTAAGAAGTCAAACATTGGTGGTTTTGTGTCGATGTACAGCGAGTACAGAATGACAGCTAACAGTTTACAGGAAATGCCCAAGCTGGCTTCATGTGTTCAATAAAAATTAAAAAATGAAGCACAGTGTTATTAAAGAGGAGCTTCGCATGTCAAAACGTAGCAGTTGAATATGTATTATTTTAATGCAGCCTCATCTATACTGTATACAGTGCCTTGCAAAAATCTTCAAACACCTTTATTTTTTTCACATTTCACAAATTTGCAAAGTTATCACATATCTGTTTTTTGCTTTGTCATTATGGTGTAGAATGTAGATTGATGTGGAAAAAAAAAGTAATTTAAAGTACATAAGGCAGCAACATAACAAAAAGTAAAACAAAATTTAAAAGGTATGAGTATACACACACACCAATGTTTATGGATATAGTTTATGTCATTACACACCATTTTTGACAGCTTATGCTGACTCTGAAGTGCTACCGATACCTAAAGATGCTGCTGACTTGGAAATAAAATGCAGCTGAAGCTTAACACCCTCATTCTGCCCCAAAATGCTGCTGAACCCAAACACCTCTTTATTGCCCCAAAATGTTGCAGATTCAAAACACATCTATGACCCCAAAAATGGAGCTGACCCCCAAACGCCCCATCTTTCCCCAAAATGCTGCTGACCTCAAACACCTCTTTAAAGCTATAAAAAAATGTTAAAAAAAAAATACATTGTTCATTAGAAACATGCCTATGCCTCAAAATGAAGCTGACCCGAACACCCAATTCTGCCCCAAAATGCTACTGACCAAAAAGTTGCTAAAACACCTAAAATGACGCTGAACCAGAACTCCCCTATTCTGAAAGATGATGATGATGCCTGAAAGAGGCATGCCTAGGAAAGCCCCAAAACGCTGTCTAGGAAGGCACCTCACCAGATTTTGAAACACGACCTATGTCCTGACCTGATGAGACATTAGCAGTTTGCTAACAAGCTACAACAGTTTTCTAGTAAGCTGAAGAAGAGAAACTATCCAGTCACAGTAACTTCTGTGATACTTATTCGCACAAAAACCACACACGTTCACTTTGGAACCCCAGGTTAAGCAAATATAAGCCCGTAAACAGGTGTTGTATTACAGCTAGGCTCAAATTAGCCGGCTAACGTGCTAAATACTCACATTTGCGCAGCCACTTTATCCAGTATCGCACGATCACGCTGTGATATTTCTTGTTCTCGATGCACCAGACGGATAGTCCCTGAATGGATTCCATGGTGTTGGATACAGTCTGAAAGCGACGGTCCAAAGTGGACTCAAAGCGCGGCGATGAGCCACTGTTGTGGCCGCTAGCGCCTGCACTTCCAGCCGCCATTTTCCAGGTCTTCAGGTCGCGGACTCGCGATGCTGCCGCTTACAGGTTCATGAGTGGATACTGCATGGACAACATCATGGGACTCCATTGTCAACAATATTTTACAATAACAATACTTGACATGTACTTTTCTTTCTTTCTTTCTTTCTTTCTTTCTTTCTTTCTTTCTTTCTTTCTTTCTTTCTTTCTTTCTTTCTTTCTTTCTTTCTTAAACCTCTTCCTCCTTGTTTACAGTCTTTGGTTTAAAATCACAACGACAAGGACAATGTCTTTATACACCACAGGGTGTAGAAATAGAAACTTTAGCCTTGTGAAATCACTTTGAAACCATACTTTGAAACATAAACATGAATATAATGCAAATATAAAACAAGCAGACATCCAGCAGGGGTCAGTCATGGACAGATAGAACAATCGAGAAATGAAGACCTGCTAGTCGTGTTATCCTACTAAGTCATGTTAATCATATTAATAGCTTTCAAGAGCTCTTTCATTAAGTTAATTCAGGCAACCTATATATTTCTCCTGGTCAAAATATTTATAAAATGTATGCTAAATACAGCACAACTGTTTTCAACATTAATAAAAATGTTTCTTGAGCACCAAATGAGCATATTAAAATGATTTCTGAAGGATTATGTGACACTGAAGACTGCAGTAATAATGCTGAAAATAGTAATCAGGAATAATTACAATTTAAAATATATTAAAATATATATTTTTTAATTATATATATATATATATATATATATATATATATATATATATATATATATATATATATATATATATATATATATATATTACAATATTAGTTTTTTAAGCTGTAAAAAAAGTTTAATAAAATGCAGATTTGGTGATGTTTTTTTTTTGTTTTTTTTTTACATTTAAAAAAAAAATCTTACTGGCCCCAAACTTTTGAATGGTATAGTATATATTCAAAATATGTTTCCATTTATATATTATATTTTTTTGCTGTGTTGGCTATGCCATCATTGAGGTCTAAAAAGAAAGAGACTACAAATAACAATATAAGAAACTTTGAAACATTTAATGATATCAAAAAGTGGAACATGTTGAAAAACATTTCAGCAACCTTGACAAAAAAAACTGATATAATAACAGACTTACAAAAGAAAATGGGTTTGAATAATGAATAGAAAATAAGAACAGTGCTACAATGGCCGACTTTTCTGAACAAATAATAATAATAAAAAAACATCTTCCTCAAAATGCTACCTTCACAATCACATGAAGCAGTTAAGTGCCATTAAATGTTAATCAATACATCTTCATATGCACTTTTCCCTTATAGTACGTCTCCACTATGATGGCAACAATATACTCATTTATTTTCATGATACTCGTACAGATGCACAAGGATGTGACTACATGCGTCTCAGTCAATAAACTTCCCCATGAAGCTAATACCAAATACTGCATCTCTAATTTCAGAATATATTCTGCAAATAGCTAAATAAAAGTCTCATCTTTCTCAGTGTGATCTTTACAGTGTGGGACACTCCACATACTCGTAATTATCTTGAACACACGTTTTAGAGAATGGTTAAAAATTACAATGCTGATACTCACAAAAACAAATTCTAAATAAAAAAAAAAAAAAAAAAATATGAGTAAAAGGAAACAAGTGTGCAATAACCTAAAACACAAACCTAGATTTCAGTTACAACATGGAAGCAGAACAACATAAATGTGCAAACTGTGGTTGGCAAAAACATTTTCAATAAATGACCATTTGCTCTCCAGATTATAGAATAACACTTCTTATTCGTTGTTTCGCTCTCCGTCTCTTAATAAATATAAAACATTGAGCTATGACAACGGATAACGGCAAACGTGTACAGGTCATTTTAAGGCTGCTTACAAGAATTCAGTATGTTCAAGTAATGAAGTAATAAATAAAACTGCCTCGAAAATATCCTCCCATAATGTTTTTCTATTCCATCTGCTGCTCAAAGTGGTTTTCAGTTCAAGTCAAAGGACATTAAGGTAGATTCTCTGGACGTTTTATCATACTATTCTTCTGCAAATAATTAGCTTCCTGATGCCATGTTCATAAATATTGTTGGAAGCCTGTGTTTTCATGAAAGGCAGTGCAGTAGAGTGTTTGATAGCTGTTCATATTTCACCTGTTTACCATATGGCTCAAGCATGTATTTTAAGACACATCTCTGACCTCTTAGGACTTTAGAAACGTATAATCTATAATTTAAAAAAAGTCTTATGCCATATCGTACGTATGATAACGTCTATGTTGTACATATATGTGGCAGAATGTAAAGTCTGACTAACTGAACAACACTTTTCACTTTGTGAAAAACAATGAGTTCCCAATATCAACAGACTGGAAAAATGGCTAATTCAACCATTCCTTTAAACACGAGAAACTTCAAATGTTATGTGTTTAACATCTCTGTGCAATGATGTTTACTATTAACTTGTTTTTCTGGTACCTCTCCTTTTACAGATTCACCCACATCTTTCCCACTTATCATGAAGTCTGCTGGTGGGTCAGAAGTAGGAGTTGTGGAGGACACCAAACAATCCTGCGTGCCCAAGCTGCTGCCATCTGTGGCTAATGGTGGTATTACAAGCGGAGGCAGTCTTCTTGTAGCAGACGCATGGATTTTGTTTAAGGAGTTTGTCTTTTGCTGAACTAGAAGATGGCTGTTTTTGATGTGTTTGGGTTCAGATGTCATTTTATTTTGATTCGTATAGATTGCACTGTCTTCTTCAAGTTCGCTAGATGTGGTTTCAGAGCTGCTGAGCCATGAGCTAGTATCGCTGGGGCTCAGGCCTCGATCGTCCTGTAGAATGCGTTTACTGCTGGAGGAACCTTGCGAGTCAGAGTCTGACCAACTTAATCTGCGTTTCTGAAAGAAAAAGGGTTTTGATGTTAATGAAAGAGGCAGGAAACCATTCAAGAATACCCTGATGACATGATCACTTTGTGTGAATGCTTTATGTGAACAATAAACACTGATCAGCAAACATAAACAGAAGCGCAACCGTACTTGCTTGATGCGTGAGCATAAACCTCATTGGTTCTCAAATTGAAGCTCAAACGTGCTGCATAACACACGAGAATGAACCTCATTGGTTCTTGCACGTAAAGCGAACATGCTTCTGTTTACCATAACTGATGTGCGAGTTGATTAATGTTGATATGTGAATATAAGCTTGAATTAAATCTGTTCAGTGTATAAAGCGATTGTGTCTCTTCAGAAAATTTGGGCTAAACCACTCAATTCATATGGATTAGTTTTACAATCTCTTTAAAAAACTTCTTGAAGCGTCAAAGTGGTAGTTGCATGGACTGTCAATGGAGGGACAAAAATCTCTCAGATTTCATTAAAATATCAAAGTCTTGGAACGACATGAGGGTGGTGTCAATTTTGATGACAATTTTAATTTTTGGGTGAACTAACCATTTAAGTGGAAAAAAAATTTGGACAGAAAAAACTTGTTGCTCGTCTCATATGGTTTGTTTGTGTCAAAGCACTTCTATCCACTTACCTTCACAGGAATATGTAACTGGTCCTGATTCCAGCGTGAAGGCAGACTAGCGATAAGATTGTGGAATGAAGGGATGCCATCGCGATGCTGAGGCCTCACCTGAGGGAACCAAGCCTTTAACATCATCTCCAGCTGCAGAAGAGTGCCCATATACTTCTCCCTATGGAGGTATAGCAAAAAATATGATTTATTAAAAGGCATTATATATATATATATTTCAATCTGATGCAGAGAAATTCATCAAGTTAGAATTAAACAGAATAAAATAAAGTACCCAAGGTCAGGTTTTTGTAGAACACCCACAATCCTTCGCAGTCTATCCATGGCAACACTCTGCTGAAATGTGCTCAAACCTGCCAAAAAGAAACAAAATTAATAAATAAAATAGATACAAAATTATATATAAAGGTGTGGATATACACTACCATTCAAATGTTTGGAGCTGGAAAGTCTCCAAGGCTCACCAAGACTGTGTTTATTTGAAATCAAAGTAACAGTAAAAACTGTAATAGAAAACAACTATTTTAAGTTGTAATAATATTTTATATTTTAATATATTATAAAATGTAATTTATTCCTCTTGAGGTAAAGCTGAATTTTCAGCATCAACCTTCTTACATTTTTTTAGGATTCTTTAATGAATACAAAATTTAAAAGAACAGCATTTATTTGAATTAGAAATATTTTGTAACGTTATCAATGTCTTTACTGTCACTCTGTATCAATTCAACACAAACTTAATGAATAAAAGTATTAATAAAAGTACTTTTTTTAAAAAATCTTAGTGTCCTCACTTTTGAAAGGTAGTATATAGATTTTTTTTCATGCATTACCTTTTTCATATCGACCGTTTTTCAACCCATTCAACAGCTCCAACAGGGGCCTGATGTACCCATGCAGCTCTGAACACTGTAAAATAAATTATATTAAGATTGTAAATTTTATTTACCAATAAAATCATCATAGAAAGTAGAAACATTAATAAACGCAGAGGCATGACAGATTTAGAAACTGCAAAACTGTTTTAGAAGCTTGAGCAATTTCAAAGCAATCATTTAATGAGGGTTCAAACTTTCCTTGATCGTTTGAAATCAGAGTTTAATGTTCTATGAAAACACACTGTAACAGTTAGAACTCAAAATCTTATATTAGCAGCAAGCAGCAATTAAGGGACCAAACTCAAAGAAGGCACGATGAGTCATGCCAGCATGGCTGGGAGCATCAGACCACCTGCAACAATGATTAATTAAAGATATTAAGATGATTTTATGCGAAATGGAAAACAATTACTAGTACAACAATTTAATGGTCTATCACTTTCGACCAATAGGTGGCGCTGTTATCAAATTATTATGGTGTGGTCAGTGTGAGGTGAAAATGACACATACAAAGTTTGGTGTCAATATGCCAAAATGTTGCAGAGTTACAGCCCCAGATGCATCTTGGCATCATGCCAATAAATTCGTTGCTGACTTATTTGAGAACGGTTTGGTCAATCGAAAAGTTTTTGATAACTTTTTGCCGCCATGGTCTGAAGATGATCTGAACCAATTTTGGTAAAAATCAGACCAATGGTCTAGGCGGAGTTTGAAAAAGTAGGCTTTTAAAGAAATTCAAAATGGCAGAAACATTTTCATGATGTAAAATGATGTCAGAGGGTACAATCGAATAATCTTAACCCAAGGAATCAGAGGGGGGAAAAAAAAAGAGTTTTGTATCTAGCCCTTACAGTTCAAAAGATACTAGCATAAAGGAAAGTGCAATTTTGGGCAGTTGGTGGCGCTAGAGGGATTGAGTTACAGAGACCGAAATTGCTGTGGTTAATGTTTGTCCTCTAACTCAGTGGTTCCCAATCCTGGTCCTGGAGGCACTCCAACACTGTACATTTTGCATGTCTCCTTAAATCAAACACACCTTGACCTCTACTAATATCCTGACATTCAGGTCATCAACTCATTAGTAGAGATTCCAAGACCTGAGTAGTGCAAAATGTGCAGTGTTGGGGTGCCTCCAGGACCAGGATTGGGAACCACTGCTCTAATCGAGTACCAAATTTCATAACTTTTTACCATATGGTTCTATGTGCTGCCATAGACTTCAAGAGCGGAAGAAGAAGAACACTAACGGATACAGTGGGTGTCATCTCAAAATGACTCATTTTAAATTTCCAAAGCTTTGTGTTATTAAAAAGTTGCACACAGATCAAATGCATCATAACCACCCACAATTGTACATCAATGATACCTACTATTTGGTCAGATGGCAATTTGAGCAGCTGCCATTTATTTTTAATGAGGTTCTTTCAGATCTTAATTGTTTGTTCTTAACATTTCAACACATATTGGTTCGTGCATCTGTCACAATGCGATGCAAGGACTTCGCAAAGAGGCTTTTATTTTGAAGGAAGCCCCAGTTACCAAACTATATTTGACAAGACAGCAGCTCACAAGCTGATGTGTGAGAGAAATGTGCTTAGTAATGGTGTGCATTTCACTTTTGAAAGGGGCGCTTAAAGGTACCGCAGCAAAAGATTTGTGGTCATAAAAAACTACTTGACTAAAATAAGTGGATCTCAGGGAGAAAAATTTATTAAAAATAATCAATAAAAAAGTACATGAACCATTTAAGCTTGTTTTAAAGGGGACCTATTATGCTTTTTATATTTTCAACTTTCTTTAGTGTGTAATGTTGTCATTTACGCATGAAAAAGGTCTGCAAAGTTACAAAGCCACTCCAAAAGGAAGTTATTCGATATATCAGTAACGCTGTTTCTGAACTCCCTGAAATGCCTCGATCCTTCCAGGTACATACACATAATAATATTTCCCATTTAAATAATTCTTTTTAAAAAAAAAAAAAGAAAAAGGGGGCAAAGTTATGTTTTTTTTTTGTTTTTTTTTTACATTCAAGCATGAAAACCCATTCTAATAGACCCCCCAAAAAATCAAGACTTTAAGAAAAGGGCATAATTGGTCCCCTTTAAAACATAAAATATATTTGAATAGACTGACACTTATGCAAAATTCAAGAGAAGCAGAATGCATAAAAACATCACAGAGATTTTCAGACTTACTTTGCGTGCAAATCTTAGGTCTCCTTCTGTGGGAATCCTTTCATATGGCACAGAGTTCTGACCGTTGTAAGCTGGAGATGCTGAGGAACGTCCAGGTTGACCATTCTCAACTCTACCACTCCTCTGGTTCACAAAGGTGAGAGTCGATTTGGAATTTTGAGAGCTCCCATTGGCCAAGGAGCATGGCTTTAGATCAGGCCCAACTCCTGCGGCTTTACTCTCAGAGGAGAACACCTCCGATTCGTCCTCCGTCTGGTCACTCTCACTGTACAGGAGAGAACTGGGAGTCGAGGAGAGGGAATCTTGCACTTGCCATTTGGAAGGACTCCCTGATGACAGCATCACTGAAATGTGAGAAAACAGACTGTT
>NC_090235.1:4997500-5100000 GCF_024489055.1 Chanodichthys erythropterus | reverse complement strand
TTTATATATATATATATATATATATATATATATATATATATATATATATATATATATATATATATATATATAGAGTGCTGTCAAACTATTAATTGTGATTAATTGCATTCAAAATAAAAGTTTGTGTTTACATAATATATATGTATATACTGGGTATATTTATTATGTATATATAAATACACACGTGCATGTATATATTTAATAAAATATATTTATATATAAAATATTTATATTTATATATAAATATACATGTATACATGTAAATATTTCTTAGATAAATACATGTATGTGTGTGTATTTATACATACATAATAAATATACACAGTATATACACATATACACACATGAACACAAACCTTTATTTTGGATGTGATTAATCATGATGAATCGTTTGATGGCATTAATATATATATATATATATATATATATATATATATATATATATATATATATATATATATATATATATATATATATATATATATATATATATATATATATATATATATATATATATATATACATCATATAGTTACAAAATTTGTATATCCTCTTTACTGCATAAGTTAAATAGTGTTTTTGCATGAGAGAGAGGCACTACCCAGCAGCCCATCCCCCCTGGTTTACATACATAAAAAGAATATAGTGAACCCTGTGGCAGAATGTCACATGACTATACAGCTTGGGACCTTTTTCAGGGCATCGCTCAACATGCACTATATACCAATCAAGAAAACAGAGCTTTGTATACAATAATTATGTTTAAAAATAGGAAATCATTCAAACATCAGTTGTACATAAATAACTCTGTAGTGAAAAATAGCTATTGTGAATGACATTGTTTAGTCCAAAAAAAAAAAAAAAGACGCAACAGGAGTGGCATTTTGGTTTTGGTTTTTTTTGCTAGTTAGACTTAAATGCAAACATTACTTCATGGAAAGCACAACACTTCAACTAGTGCTGAGGCCCCATCCACAGCTATACATTGAACCTAATGACCCTCTAGAGAGAGACCCATCCCCCATGTGACATATATCAAACAGAGACCTTGAGCTCAGTGAAAGCACTTACTATAAGTTCCTTCCAGTTCAGCAGTGAAGTTCAGTTTTTCTCAGTCTGGCCACTGAAGCATACCAAAATTTCAGACTGAAGAATTAATATATGACACAAATCAAGGGTTGCTTTAAAATAAAGAAAAATAATTATATAATTTTGTATTCTTTTATTAATGATTAGTTTCTTCTGGTAATAAAAGTATTTTAAAAGTGATAGATGAAACATTGCACGAGAATGCAGTTTACCTATTAACTTAACCTTAAATGATAAGGTTATCGAATACCACAATATTGCTGTGGTATTTACCAAGCCACTAGTTAAAGCAATTGTCAAAAAGGTGAAATTTTAACTTTTAATGTTATTTAACAATATTTCTGCAGCAATAAAAATTTAAAAAATGTTCCATGGGCTGAATATGTTTGAATACTCAATTCTGATTGGCTGTGCATAAAGGGGTCCTTGATAATGATTTCACTTTTTTAACTTTAGTTAGTGTGTACTTTTACTGTTTGAGCATAAACAACATCTGAGAAGTTATGACACTCAAAGATCAATGCAAAGGGAGATATTTTCTTTTACAGAAATCGCTTTTTAAGGACTACAGCGAGTCTGAGTGTAATCCACATGTACCAGATGTGGGCCGGATCTGGGCCACACTATGTTGCTGTCTGGGCTGCTTCTTCCCGGGTTGGTGACATCACAAACCCTAAAATTTACATAAACCTTGCCCCTGGGGAACACGCAACAAATGGGGTGAGGCCATGTTGGGCTGCTTTAAGAGTTGCTTCTCAAACAAGGGTCAATTCAACACTGGATTGCTAGCCGATGAGTTGAATCTACTCGACAGAAACTACATAAAATCATTCAGAAACTCCATATGCATTGTAAAATTTGTAACTTCTTCCTGAGTCTCTCCATCAGTGTCCGACTCCGGTTTGAACAGTGTAAGGTTGAACACTGTTACTAAGAATCGTCATTTTGGCTGCGTGAGATTCTCCAGCTTTGTTGTTGTAACGCAAGCTGTTAAAGCTCTGCCCTCTTCTGAAAAGCGGGCTGGGAGCAGCAGCTCATTTGCATTTAAAGGGACACACACAACAAGGGCGTGTTTTTGCTCACATCCAAATAAATGATAAATGGGGTATTTTGAGCTGAAACTTCAGACACATCTCCAGAGACTTTTATTACATCATGTGAAAAGGGGCATAATAGGTCCCCTTTAAAACTGCTTGATGCACAGGTTTCAGTTCCAGTCAGTTTAAGCATCATTCTATATTAATGCACTTAATGCACATTAATGTTTTCATTGAAGCACACACACATCAACTCAGACAAAAAGATCAGAGATTGCACTACACATTCACAGAAACATTCAGGAGCACAGAAACTATCAACACTGCCCCGCAACGTTTATTAATAAAATACCTTCGCTATTGAATCGCTACATTATATTTCTCAGCAACATTTCACGTCAGGTGGTGCATTAAAATCATTTGATGCACAGCTAGTCCTGGATTATCTGTTACAGATATAACCTATTTTCCCTGGTGGAAGATTATCTTGTAAAGACTGGACTAAAGCCACCAGGTTAGACACACTGATGTCTTAACTATTCATATTTGAAATGACTTCCAGTCAAAGCAGGTCTGCATTCATCTAGAGCCATACATTCCACTGTTGTTTGCTCAAGGGTTTGTCATTTATGTCACATAGTACATTATTGACAAAGACTGGTTTAGTTTTTTTTATTAAAGCCTCTGGTTATTCCACTTTACCAGACAATAGAGTTTAGCAACACTGCCCCAATATTTAACCAATCATTTAAAAATGTATACAAGTGTGTAGACTTCAATGAATCACTGACAAGTCTTAGATTTTAAAGGACCTTTTGCCATTTCAAAATGTTAACACGGAGAAAAGATAACATTAATGTGTGACTATGCCGTTTCCACTTTACACCTGCTTTTGAAAACTTTTAGCTTTGTTTGAACTGGTTTGCTACTTTAAACTTCAAGCGTTGCACACTGCAAATTTTAACTGCTAGCATTGAAAATAAACTTTACACAAATTCTAAACAAAACACAGATTCATATTTATTTACAATGCATTTATCGTTAATGTTGTTGAATCAAAATGACAAGTTATTATGATTTAACATACTTTTATTATTAACAGCATTCAATAGCCTACAATATCACAACATCGAAAATGGAAATAGGGTGATGACAGAACACAGTCCTGCAATGACCTTTTGATGATCTAAGTGTTAAAATGTTCCCGTAGATCTTTGCAAAACACCAAAGGTGCTTCTGGGGCAGATCACAGTGCATGACTCATCTGTTGGTCAACGTGAACAGTTAGTTTATGTAATTTTAACATCCAAGCCATGGATCTTGTCTTTGTGTCCTTGCAACGAAAGATATCTTTCGGGCCATCTCAGTGTTGTAGATTCTCTTACAGTTGTCGTAGCTCTTTCTCTGTCGCATACGACAGGGTTTCTCATAGTATCTTCTGCGTTTCACAGATTCAATTATTCCGTCTGAGGACAGCACTCTGCAGAGAAAAAGAGAGAGAACTTCAATATTTGTAAATATGAAATATCCTAATGAATTATTTGGTTATATGGCTGAAAACAAAGCAACGTTTCAAACCAAATCCAATAAGCTTAAGTGTTGTGAAAGTAAGATTATATAACAATCCAAGGTAAGAGTTTTATAATCACTGTATAATCATATTTTCAACTCAACTGCACCCTCTAAAGAAACTTGTGCAATGACGCATCTCCCTTACAATTTTTCATTCACACTACCTTTTTCACTTACCTAGGACTGTTACTTTATATCATTTTGTTTCACTTCATTTGTGCATTACAGATATTTTAATATTACTTGTTTATTTTTACTTATTTGACATCGCATAGTTTCTCATCAGAGCTCATGCTACACTGCAAACACTAATGCAGTTTGTCATGCCAATAAAGCACACTAAAACTGAATCTGAGATTATTAAAGACATTATTCAGAGTGATATATATATATATATATATATATATATATATATATATAAAAAAAAGGAAGAACATAACATTACTGAAAATGAAATTAAAATACAAACTGAGAATATTAAAATAAAATAAAAAGCTTATTCAAAATATAGTTAATAAAACTATAATAGTATATAATAAATAATACTAAAATAACACCGCAGGCAACATTTGTCAATAAAAACATTACGCAAGGACGTAGAAGTGAGGGCGTGGCCAACTAATTTAATAATTAACCCTTTTACTAACGTTACTGACTTCATTATATAATATACAAATGTTCTTTAATCAAGTTATGTGTTAACAGGAAATCCTACTAAATCTATTTTTATATGATGCGGGTTCATGGGTTTGCTCAAAATCTTGAGTGAGGGGTCTTTAAGGTAAGGCGGTGCATGATGCATCGACTAAATGACCTACTGAGAACTGATAGAGGTCTATATCTCTATATACTATGACATGCTGTTTGGTGATGTGATATGGTCACATCAGTTATTAGAGCTTAACTAAAAGATTTTACAGAGACATTTCTTCAATATATACGTTAAATGATAGATCTAGGTTAGTTAAGTACCTGCTCAGAGCGCCATATGCCGCATCGACATTGCCGTTCTGGACCATGACAGTCCGAGCGATGAAACGAAGGTGGTTCGCCATGTTTCGTCTGTGCTACCGTCAATTGTGCTCGGGTGGAAATGCGATCTGTTGAACAGACAGTTCCTGGACGTGAGCGCGCGAACTCTAGGTGGCGCCAAATGGATTTCAAAAATCAACCGTTGCGCTTGTTGAAGGAGATGTGCTGTGTTTTTCAACGACTCAGACAGTCACACAAAAGAGAAATTAATTCAGGTAAATGTATTAATTAGATTTATAGACTTTTATAACTTTAATTGATTACAAAACAGGACGGAACCTAACAGGATGGAAATAAAGAGCTTAAGTTAACCATTGCTCAGTGGCTCAGATTAGGCTACATGAGGGACAAACTTGATGTTTATTTTGATCATTTTTAACCATCTTTTTAAGTTTGATCATAACACTATGTAAATTTTCACCTGGAGGAACATTTAAATTAAGGACACAGCAAAAACCTATGAAATTATTACCTTTTACAACAATATTCTCAGGAATGCCTTTTTGTTGACTAGAGGAAAAATGAAGATACACTTGGAGTATTAATAATAACAAAATGCAGTTTTTTATTTTAGAAGTTAAGGTGTAGCCCACCTTTAAAAACAAAGTATTTTAGCCATGCCTTCTCCACTATATTCATTAGGCCCACTGAGCTCCTATTATGTTTTGTGAAACAAACGGCTCTTCACATGGCAAATGGACTTAGGTCATCAGTGATTGTTATCACAAACTGCTCACTTAGTCGTTTTATGTAGAAAAATTCCCCCTCCTTTCACTGTCTTTCTCTTTCATACATGAATTCCTCATCGTCTCCCGGATAATGGGGTCAGTAGTAGGTGAGTCTGGGATCAGGATTGTTTTCTCATTCAAATTCAAGTAGCTTTATTGACTTGACCACTTCAAAGAAAGACTTGCTGATGTGCTTTTAGGGGAAGCATTCAAAGTGAGAGCAAGAAAACAGCTTGAACTTTTGCCACTGTCTCCATTCTGACTGAAAATATACAGTTTCTTTCTTTCTCTCTCACTCGTTTTCCCCCTCCGCTTTTCCTCTGTTCCATTTCCAGGCATATCATTTCTTATCCAGACTTGTTGAAATGTTCTTGATAGGGGGGTGGGATCAGGGGGTAAAGGGAGAGAAAAGAGACGGGTGGGGAGCAACTAAGGAATCGACTGGTAATTACCTCCAAGCATTTGGAGAAGAGGATGTGGTTTCAGTTTACATGGCCTCATTCTTTCTCTCCTCCCTGGCTCCCTTTTGGCCACTCAAACACTCCATTTGCTTCTCGTCTTCTTGCTGCTTCTTTCACGCCATTTGTAGGAATGTGGAGACGTGCACAAAAGGAACGAAAACAAAATGAAGTGAAGCAGATTAGAGCAAGAGAGAGTGAATGCGTGGGTTTGGAGAGAATGAATGGAACTGATTAAAAAAAACTAATGATGATACTTCCTCGTTTATTAAAGAGATAGTTCACCCAAAAATTATCCCATGATTTACTCACCCTCAAGCCATCCTAGGTTTATATGTCAATCTTCTTTCAGACGAACACAATCTGAGATATATTTAAAAATATCCTTAGTCCTCCAAGGTTGTGAATGATAGGCCAAATTCTGAAGCCAGAAAAAATGCATCCATCCATAAAAAAAAGTAATCCATATGGCTCATGGGGGTTAATAAAGGCCTTTTGAAGTGAAGGGATGTTTTTGTAAGAAAAATATCCATATATAAAACTTTATAAATTCAAATATACGAGCTTCCTGCAGACGACCGTACACATATTGTACGCACGTCAATTTGGGTGTAAGAGCAACCTTTGACTCGAACGCAGTGTTGCAATGGCAAACGTGGAGAGAGCAAAACAAAACACCGGTCACGAATTAGAAGTCTAAAATGAGAATTTCGATATAAGAGAAGAGGAGCTTGAGTTTGTTGCGGTCGTCTACCGCAAAAGCTAATTATTCAAATTTTATATATATATGGATATTTTTCTTACAAAAACACATCCCTTCGCTTCAAAAGGCCTTTATTAACCCCAAGGAACCATATGGATTACCTTTTTTAGGGATGGATGCATTTTTTCTGGCTTCAGAATTTGGCCTACCATTCACAACCATTATAAACCTTGGAGGACTAAAGATATTTTTAAGTATATCTCGGATTGTGTTCATCTGAAATAAGATTGTCATGTAAACCTAGGATGGCTTAAGGGTGAGTAAATCATGGGATAATTTTCATTTTTGGGTGAACTATCCCTTTAAGGCCATACTGAGCAGTTGGCAAAATTCATGTTGATATAATAATAAAAAATCAGAGTCTGTAATGTGGCCTTGAATGATTAAAAAACAATTTTATACCATTCATTTTAGTGCATGCTATCTTATACAAATTCACCTCTGCATAACTTGTCATGGTAAAAAAAATATTTTCATGATTTATCACAACATTTTTTTCTTTTGTCAGATCAACTTACATGTTGTTCATATAACATAATATTTTGAGTTTCTATTAATTAATCCAATCGCCTTCATTGTATTAACTCAAATTTTTAATTTCAATGAACTCAAAATTTTAAAGCAAACAGCTAACTTTTAAAACTACAATTCTTTTTTACAGAAAAGGGTGAATTGAATGTAATCAAAAGAAATATTACTTTATAATTGACTATTATGAATATTATTTTACTACATTATTTGTATAAATATTATACAAATAGTGGTTTATTGATATTTATTTTGAAATAAAGTCTCTCAGAACTTTAGAGGAAGTCTAAAGTCAGATTCTTGTTAGGCCACAGACACAGAGGAGTCTACAGCCTTCTCAGCAAGAGACAGAAGAGATTTGAAGCTGTGATATGATTGACTGACAATGGCTGACTGTTGTGGTTTGAATACTAACAAAGCTCAGCATGAGATGCCTTTGTTGGCATGTTTATATGAGGGAATGGGATTTGAATAATTGGGTTTCCATGTATTTTCATTGGAATGCTTTACAATTCAGTAGATGACAAGTATAACTTTAATATTATATATTATTTAAAACTGCAGAACTCCAGGTTGAGATGAGGTGTGGTCCATGAGCAAGGAGTCTGGTCTTGTCATAAGCATGCTGCTTGCTTTGGATAAAAGCGCCTGCTAAATGACAATTAGGATGTAACTGAAGGAATTAGCAGGATGACCCGATCGCTCAAGGCAAATGGTGGGGCAAACAGGGGTCTAGTTGGATCTTTACTGGAAGCACATTGTGCGCGAGCAGTGGCCGCCCAATGAAAGACCGCACAGGCGCAAACGCTCCGGATTGGTCGAGAACTCAGCGCACATTTACAGGCTGATCTGAGCAAGAGAAAGACTGCTGAACGCCGGCAGATGAGAGGAGAAGAAACAACTGTTTGAAAGAAAAGAGAAACATGGAATCAAACATGGAGCGAACGTTTGCTGACTTTTCTGGATCCTGGAAAATGAAAAGCTCCGAAAATTTCGAGGAGCTTCTGAAAGCTCTCGGTGAGTTTTAAAGATTCTTCATTAATATAAAAGAATATGTTTAAGATTTTTAAAAGGAGAAATTATTCAAAGTTTTTAAGTTTAAAGTCTTCGTTTAAAGTATGTACATTTTTAATTGTAAATTAAGTATTTTAATTTTGATTTTTTTTTTAATTTTCTTTGATACGTTTTGAGGCTTAAAATGAAAATGTCTGGTGTAACTGCCTTGTAAAAAAAAAGGGAAAAAAAGTCTAATTAAAAGTCTGTAAAAGTGTTGGCATAAGTGGCATATGTTTGAAATTATTACTTGTTTTGCATTATAAAATTAGACATTTTGTTATCATTTTTTTTATTTGCTATAAACCAAGCAAAAAAATAAAATAAATGCACGACTGCATGTCAGTGTCATTCATTTTTATTATTATTATTATTTTTTTAAACGTTACACTTTATTTCAATGGTCCACTTAGACATTCTATAAGTAACTTTGCAACTACATGTCAACTACTCTTTAGGTTAGTAGAATAAGTTGACGTACATGTACAAAGTTACTAATAGTCAGTAGAATGTCTGTTGGAGGACTATCAAAATAAAGTGTTAGCAGACATTAAGCAGATAGTTTACTAATACTCTAGTTGACATGTAGTTGCAAAGTTTCTTAGTAGTTAGTAGAGTGTTTAAAGTGGACCATCAAAATAAATTGTTACCAAAAAACGTACGGCTTGACCATAAGCACAATCAATGGAAAGCTGCATGGAAAAATGTTATGCTTCACTTCCTCATGGGATTGTGATTAGGCTCACAAACCCTGAAACGGGGCCCCTTAGCCAGCCGTTTGGCTCTGCAGACACACCGTCCCTCGACCCCAATTATTCAAGCCAAGGGGAGTTCAAGTAGACTAAGTATACTGTTGCCCCTAACTGAAATATAATAAATTCACTGTCGTGACTCACTAATTTAAAAAATATATATTTTCTTCGTGTAAACTTTAAGACTAGGGTACCTGATTTTTATTGCATAAATAAGCAACCACTGTTTAAATGGTAAAACATTCCAGTGGAGATTGGACACGCTTATTAAGGACAGGAAATTGGGCGTAGGAAAAATGGCTTTGGTTTCTGGTGATGATAAATGGCCTTTTAATTTCTTAGCACGTTTGTTGGTGTGTTCTACAGGTGTAAACGTCTTTCTGAGGAAGATTGCAGTTGCAGCAGCCTCCAAACCAGCTGTTGAAATTTCACAGCAGGGAGAAAGCCTCTCTATTCAGACCTCCACTAGTGTGCGGACCACTCATGTGTCCTTCACGGTGGGCGAGTCCTTCAACGAGACTACGGTGGATGGACGCCCGTGCACAGTAATACCATCCATCCATCATCGCTCGATCATATCAATCATTCCATACATCATATTTTTCTCTCTGTAAATTACTACACATAAGCATGTTACATAAGACAGAAATGTAATATTATAAAGTTTATAATATATAGATATAAAATAAATTAATACTGTCTAAAACTAAACTATATAGTAATATATAACTTTATGTGATGCAAAAGTTAATTTTTACCTATACACAAAAACACTATGATCTATGTTTTCAGCAAACAATCCTATATGAGACTTTAAGACATTATAAATTAATATCCACACTCTTAGTTAATTTCTAACTATTTCAATTTCCCCTCAGAGTTTTCCAAAATGGGACACTGACAGTAAAATCACTTGTGAGCAGACGCTGCAGAAGGGGGAGGGGCCTGAAACATCATGGACACGTGAACTGACCAATGATGGCCAGATGATTCTCGTAAGTACACCACTTAGGCTATCTGAATATATTCAACTGACTTATGCCAGTAGCATATAATATAGACTACAATCTTAAAATTCTCAACACCTTCCAGTGATAGATGCTGTTCATTCATCTTTGTTATATTGATGATGAATAGATGTTCACATTACTAGACGTCAAAGCTCACATTTAGGCCACTTACAGTAAACAAGCCCCTCAATTTCTGTATTTTGTTCCTAATTAATATTTTGTAACTTTCATTTAGTTAAATCAGTGTTGCATGTTAGGAAATGAAAACAATTATTCTTTGAATTCAGAGAACAATGTGAAAATTTAACATGTGTTCATATGTTTAAGCCCATCGGATATGAATCTTAAATTGATTAAACAGTTGGATGGTGTCTTTCTGATGTTTATTTTCCAGACCATGAGAGCCGGAGATGTTGTATGCACCCGTGTCTATGAACGAGACTGATGGATACTTGGATCTCAGTTCATTCCATCTCAACTATGTCCACAGTGTGCTAAAATACTAGTTTATCATTGTACAAATAGCCTGTTCCTTCCACTTTTTATATGTTTGACATACGCTAAGTTTGTGTTTTAAAGGAGAGATGTTTGAAGGGTCAGAAACGGTAATAGTAAAGATGAGTGTGAGTTTGCATTGTTCTTTTTAATGCATTATCTGAAAAGTGTATTTATTGTTGTTGTTTGTGCATTTTATGTTGCATTTTCATATATGCCACAATGTGGCTTATTAATCAAAAATGTTTTTGGCAATAAACCTTTATACAAATAAACCCCCAAAAATCTCATGACTTCTTCACTGTTATCATCTTGCCTGGATATATAAATCTCTTTGACATTGACCTTGGTTGCATTTTTTTCACTTATTTTCTGCCTCATTCCTTCTCTTCAAAGTGCTCTTTGTGTCTGTTCTTGCTTTCTGTCTCCTGATCCAACCACTTGCTGGTTTGAACAACACTATAAATTTGTATTTCACGAGTGTGCATCAATTTTTGAATTATTTCCTGGCAAAGAGTAATGGGGGAATGAGGGAGAGGTATGGAAAGAGTGAGTAAACATTAGAAAAGAAAAATGATTTCATATTTTCAAGGTTATATTCCCTCTGCTCTCTCTCCCATCTGTAACTAGTTACTGCATGAGGTCAATGAGAATGGCTGTCATTCCTTTCTCTCTTTTGTCTTTCTGCAGCCAGATTCATGATCCAAGCTGTTGCTTTATGCTAAATCTGGGGCGCATGCATCTGGAAGCTTAATAAAAGAATATGAATAAATGATGCAAAAAGTTGCTGATACTTAAAACTCTATTCCGTTCTGCCACAGACACACATTTATTCAGCAGTGTTCAAAGACTGCTGTGTTTTTCCAGTCTGCTGCCAATGATGAATTTTCCAGGTTCCCAGACAACAGAGCTCACAGTGGACTTATTCAAGATTGCACATAATTTCAGTGTGCTGTTTTCTCTACGAGTCTCAGTGGTCTTGTTAAGAGTTTTAAGCTCATATAACCCATGAAATGTATGTATGCTGCAGTGTACAGAGGATGCTGTTAAAGGCACAATAAGTAAAAGTTTTGGATTAAAATATCCAAAACCACTAGAACAATGTTATTTATTTTGTTGGCTTGTGTACTTACATTATCCCAGATGTTTCCAAGAATGTTTAAATCCAGAGAAATAAGCAATTTTAACCAGGACACCGACAGTGTCTGTGCGTCTCCTATCAATGACATCGATTTCTGGTTTTATTTTGTAGAAACCATGGAAACACCAAAAACGCTTTAATAAATGTTTTATTAGACAAGGGAACAACTGTTTGGATACATTTATAGACAGAAAACTATTCTCTGATATATAGCTCAACACAATTAGTCTTATTGTTTGAATCTCATTTTCTTGATTATATTAATATGATATTCTAATATCGATCTAGATTACTCCAGTGTGCAAGACGTGTCTCATAGCAGCCGCTGAGTGAACACACAGAGTAACGTTTTAACATCATTTTCAACACCTTCAAATATATGTAAAAAACAGCTCTGTGTTACCCCACATACTCTTGACTTCAAGAAGCGGAAGCGGCGACTTCAACATAAAAGTTCCACTGCTCTCGAGCCGTGTGTCGTGCTCGTCTATCATCAGCATCTGCTTCATACTAACGTTTATAATCTCATCCATGAACATGATTTCTGCCCGAGTCCCATCAGATTCTTTTCCCCTGGCTGTGAGGTGAAGACGACATCTCCCATGACTCCGTGCTCAATCTCAGTGTCATCAAGCTACGCCTTTGTTTTGTAAAGGCGACCTCTAGCAGCGAAAAATACATATTATTGCCTTTAAGTTTACACACTTTCTGGAGGAGGTTCAGAAAGTCTATAAGCTCTTCTTAACAAAATCAGATGCAGTGACTATATTTTTGTGGAGTTTGCTATGGGGGTAAACAGGGCTTGATATTAAAGGTGCTCTAAGTGATCCTGGGTGGACTAACTCAAAGTCATTTCACTCGGCGGCCATCTTTGAAACGCCTCTCGGGCATCCTGGGCATCATGCCCTATCTCTTTGAATGGGGAAACATCAAATTCTCCAAAACTGTTCGCCAACCTTACATTTAAATTTCATATTTGAAATCACCAATGAAATGTAACAACAACCGGCTCATAAATGTAGTTTCTAAACGCTCGAATCATGACAAAAAAAATTATTTTTCAGGCTGGATCATGCTAATGCTCATGCGCAGACCTAAATGCGCGTCTCTTCAGAGGCGCGCGTCTGACTGTTTCTTTAGAAACCGGCAATTCTAACGGCCGCTGAAGTGACGCGATGACTTTACCAGTCGGCGATTGGCTCTTATTTAGAAGGCGGGACTTGTTCCGCCATGTTGCGCTTTACACTTTCTCCCATTCAAAACTACACGAGTGACACGTCTTGTGTTATTCTATAGTCTTTGACTAACTTCCTGTTGACGTTTGAAGTGTTGTCAAACAAAACAGAGGCTAGCTAGACCCTCCCTCCTACTCCTCCCCCTCCCCTCCATGCTTCCTGAAACAGTCATGAACGCGCATTTAAAATCATTCTTGTTGGTTTTTGGCTGGAGCGTGTTTATTATGATTCGTGGTCCAGACTGCATCAGTTTGTTTTTATTGCCGTTTTCGGAGCTTGTGGCGACTACAGAGACCGCGTTTTTTTTACAGTGTGCTCAGGGGACAGGCAGCTAGCGGATAGTGAGGAGATGTTTGCTGTATGTGACAAAAAATGTTTTGGCCTAAAAACACGTGACATCGCTTAAGCACCTTTAAAGGTGCCCTAGAATCAAAAATTGAATTTACCTTGGCATAGTTGGATAACAAGAGTTCAGTACATGGAAATGACATACAGTGAGTCTCAAACTCCATTGTTTCCTCCTTCTTGTGTAAATCTAATTTGTTTAAAAGACCTCCAAAGAACAGGCGAATCTCAACATAACACTGACTGTTACGTAACAGTCGGGATCATTAATATGTACGCCCCCAATATTTGCCTATGCCAGCCCATGATCGAGGCATTAGACAAGGGCAGGCAGTATTAACATCTGGATCTGTGCACAGCTGAATCATCAGACTAGGTAAGCAAGCAAGAACAATAGAAAAAAATGGCAGATGGAGCAATAATAACTGACATGATTCATGATATCATGATATTTTTAGTGATATTTGTAAATTGTCTTTCTAAATGTTTCGTTAGCATGTTGCTAATGTACTGTTAAATGTGGTTAAAGTTACCATCGTTTCTTACTGTATTCACGGAGACAAGAGAGCCGTCGCTATTTTCATTTTTAAACACTTGCAGTCTGTATAATTCATAAACACATCTTCATTCTTTATAAATCTCTCCAACAGTGTGTAATGTTAGCTTTAGCCACGTAGCACAGCCTCAAACTTATTCAGAATCAAATGTAAACATCCAAATAAATACTATACTCACATGATCCGACACATACATGCAGTATGCATGATGAACATCTTGTAAAGATCCATTTGAGGGTTATATTAGCTGTGTGAACTTTGTAAATGCACTGTATTATAGTCGAGAGCTCATGGGGGCAGGGAGCACGCGATTTAAAGGGGCCACGCGCTGAATCGGTGCATAGTTAATGATGCCCCAAAATAGGCAGTTAAAAAAATGTATTAAAAAAAATCTATGGGGTATTTTGAGCTGAAACTTCACAGACACATTCAGGGGACACCTTAGACTTATATTACATCTTGTAAAAACTGGTTCTAGGGCACCTTTAACCTTTTTGCTCACCAGTCACTGTGGCTAGTTACTAGCCACTCAGCATTTTCACTGGCCACAGTTTTGACATCGATACCATGGGGAAAAACTGCCAATAAATATTTTCAATATTATCTCAGAATTTGGCAGCAGGTATATTAGGCTGCTGTCACTTTAAGACCTGATGCACGGTCCATTATAATGTTACACATGCGTTTTCTTTCTCAACTTTTTCCATTCACTTAAAACATAACTGATTGTGTTTAAATGAATACTCGCCAAGACAGTATTTGACATTATTTTGTTTATATTTGACTGTTTAAGTGCAGAGAGGCGGCATTATGAGTTGCACATTGGGTGTAACACCAACAATATTCATCCAGAGCAAATGAAACGAGTGAGTGAGGGGAGGCGGGTTTGTGTGTCGACTCGCTGTTGGAGAGATAAGAGAGTGAGAAAACGCAGCCGATGTCGTGAATCATGTTTTTGAAACTACATTGTACTTAGTTTATTATTTCAGATGCCTTTTAAAAGACTACAATTTGAACATATATATTAAACAGCACCCTATCATTGTGTCAGCAAGTTTTGCACAAGCAACGCTAACAATTTCTTCCGAAAATATTTGCACAGCATGAACTTCTATTTGTTCCATCTGTCTGTCTGGGGCTCTTGACTCAGTTTACAATTTCAAGAGAATGCCAAAATGCCTTCAGACACGGATTCACATCCACCGCAACTCCTGGCATGTCCACTGCGCACCTCGTTAACCAGATTAATTTTACAAGCACTCTAGAACAAGGTTGTCAGGTCTTCACCATGTATTTAACTCTGGCCTTGTGTGGTTTAAGCCCATTGTGGTGGTATGCACTAAATTAGTCCCAGATCATGATTTCTACTCTTCTTTAATTGACACCATACTGCAGGGAATCAGTGGCAAAACCCACAAGCCCACATGGTCCACTGAAGCTCCTTCCATCCCTGCTGGTTGCCTTGGCAACTCATCAGTGCGGACTTCATGTCAGCTCATTCCACAGGCGGTGATGTCATGGGGCCATGCATCGCTTGATTGGCTGAGGAATGTTGCGGTTTCAAAGGAAAGCAAAAGAAAGCGCAGACACACCCACTCAGAGAAGAGACCAGGAGGTTGTGAAAGAAAGATGGTTTGGGCAATTAATGGTGACAAATCTTTGTCATTTCATTATAACCTTCCTCTGAACTCAAAGCTAAAAAGCATATTGTTTCTGCATGAATGGTTCATTTAAGGTCCCATTCCTGTTTACCACTGCTCAATGATTAATGCATTTGAACTTCACTGGAAGCTTGCACACCAAGATCAGAGCATAAAAATAATGCGACACAGGAGCCATGCTGTCTCAAAGCCAATTGGTGGAGTGTTTGGCTTCCATTCAATATGTGTGAATTTCATCTACATCTGGTCAAGACTGAAGTCAAAGTGCTGCATTGTTTTTGGAACAAATTATATAAGCGGCAGCAGAAACTCTATGATCAGAGAAAGCTTCTGCAGTCAGTGAGGTCAAACTTCTAAAAGTGAATGGAATTGAACAAACAGTTGTATGAGAAAGCACAAAGAAGATTATTATGTGTAGGCTATACATGGGTGTGTGTGTGTGTGTGCATGCGCAGTGATTGAGGTTGTTTGTGTTTGAGGTATCATATGACTTACTTTATGGCCTCCTGTCACCCATGTGAACTCACATGACTTGAGAATTGCAAGCCTTCAGCAGTCTTCCCCGTGTGACAACTTGCCCCGGGCCCCTACCTATAGTTTACAATTGAAAATTCCAATTTTCGAGGCAACAGTGACGCCCAGTGGTTGAAACGGGAACCGGAACCGCATGAGATTTTAAATTCTAAATCATTAACCGATTTCCACGATAGATAGATAGATAGATAGATAGATAGATAGATAGATAGATAGATAGATAGATAGATAGATAGATAGATAGATAGATAGATAGATAGATAGATAGATAGATAGATAGATAGATTAGAAATGGTAGGTCATGCTGTTGTTTAAATAATAGACTGAAAATGTTTAAATAATACACTGAAATATAACAATGAATAATTAATTTTAGTTTGTTAAACTAAACTTCCGTTTTTCCGAAAGATTCTCCCCAATCGTGATATAATTGCTCTTCCTCATTGGATTTTAACCGTCAAGTCACGCAGCTACTTCCTCGAGGCCTCTCTTCTGCCGTGTTGCCATGTCCGGTTAATATAAGCGACATTGGCCCTCTTTTAAAATAATAATAATAATAATAATAATAGGGCTGTAACGACGGATTTATTTCCAGCAGAAATGTGAAATGGAAATTAATTTGATCAAAAATACGCTATTTTGCAGTTTAATCATACGTAGCGGAAAATGAATCGCTCATTTTGCTTTGTTTTTCACATTAAATTGCTTCTCTCTCTTGTGCAACCTGGCAACACGCCTGTCATGTGATAAACACATTTCCTGTACACTGACGGTCTACCCAGTGATGTCAGAGTGAAATTGAAACAAAATCGTGTCGCTCTTAAAATCTAACAAAAGATATTAAGTAAATAAAAAAAAAAAATACCAAAGAAGAAGACCATAAATCACTTTAAAGAACGACAAGGCATGTTATCGATTTGAAACGGACACCTGACGTCTCGTCGTAATGTCTGTTGGTTAGCTGGTTAGTGTTACCCGTGATTTGTTTTTGTTCAATTCTGTTATAATAATCAGGTATTTACAAAACTACATTAACTTCTGCCTGTACCTACCCGCTACACAACACTGTTTTGGTGTGTACTTGGTCATCACAGTTGAGTTTAACCTATTTTTACGTCTTGGCAAGATCTAATCTGCCAAACCAGCACAAAGATGTCAAAATACACCACTTTTCCTGATTCAGCCGATGATCATAATCCATTTCAGGTAATATATTTGTTTTGTTTTTTAATTGTACATTAGAAAACTGTTGGTGTTGTTGTTCTCGTTACCTCTTGTGAGATGCTGACAATCATATTAGGTGTAACGTTGCATGCTAATGTAATTGTATGGTTGATCCTTCCACTGGATTTGTGTCGTTTTATTCTATTCTAAATTTGACCCTCTAGTTGTTGCTTTAATCATAGACAAATTAAGGGTACGTTTGCACAACATTGATGTACCTAATAGGGAAAATGGAGTAGCATTATTAACGCTAAGTGGCATGGCATCTTACGCTCTGGCACATGCCGCTATGCTTAGCGGCACACCCGCTTGACATTGACATGTGCTGCTAAAACTTGTGACATGTGCAGATGGATTTTGTCGTGTCATGTGCTACTGACACTGTTGCGGATCATGTCGCCGAATGTTGTGGCACCTCCAATAACCTACTGACACATGCCGCTGTCTGCCGCGCATTACGGAGATAGTGGAACATACGCACTTACCGGGCGAACGACATTTAATTAATAATACGGTGCTAGATTGTATGTATTTACATTTATTATTATAGATTTCTTTTATATATATATATATATATATATATATATATATATATATATATATATATATATATATATAATATAAATACGCAGTAGTTTTGATAACTCAATAAAATTGTTTTCTGTTTGCATAGGATTGACAGTTCAGCTTTATCATTTGGAATTATAAAAGAATAGATAGACACTAGTTACATGGTGGCCACAACTTAAAGGGTTAGTTCAGCCAAAAATGAAAATAATGTCATTTATTACTCACCCTCATGCCGTTCCACACCCGAAAGACCATTGTTAATCTTCGGAACACAAATTAAGATATTTTTGTTGAAATCCGATGGCTCAGTGAGGCATGCATAGCTAGCAATGACATTTCCTCTCTCAAGATACATGAATGTACTAAAAACATATTTAAATCAGTTTATGTGAGTACAGTTGTTCAATATTAATATTATAAAGTGACGAGAATATTTTTGGTGCAGCAAAAAAACTAAATAACGACTTTTTAACAATATTTACTGATGTCCGTTTTCATAACACTGGTTACGCTCTGAAGCAGTGTTTTGAAATTGGCCATCACTAAATATTGTTAAAAAGTCATTTTTTGGGGGGGGGGTTTCGGCACTCAAAAAAATATTCTCGTCGCTTTATAATATTAAGATAGAACCACTGAACTCACATAAACTGATTTAAATATGTTTTTAGTACCTTTATGGATCTTGAGAGAGGTAATGCCTTTGAAGGCTTCACTGAGCCATCGGATTTAATAAAAAATATCTTAATTTGTGTTCAGAAGATGAACGAAGGTCTTACGGGTGTAGAACGACATGAGGGTGAGTAATAAATTACATTATTTTCATTTTTGGGTGAACTAACCCTTTAAAAAGAGTCAAACGTTCTGCCACCACGAATTGACACTGACCAATCAGGTATTTCATAAAGGCCTATTTGTAAACAACCTACAATTCTGAAATGAATTATGAAAACTGGCACCAACCACCAGAAGTGTGCTGGACCTTGACACTGGCTCTTCACAATGCAGAATAGTGTATGTCTGTAGAAACTATATTTAATTGGATGTCTGTTATAATGTGGCTACAGCAAGTCCAATACTTTAACAAAACATCCAGACATCTTCAGAAGGAATGCTTGTTCAATGCTTGTTCAATGCTTGTCATTGTTAAACATTACACTCAAGTACAGATGTGCCAAACTGACTACAAAAATTATTTCAGACTACAAAATATTACAGATTTAACTGATTTTTATTTATTTATTTTTTAAAAAGCATTAAATTAGACTATTTATTTAGGATTTTGTATCACAATTATGTAAGTAGCCTATAGCTGCTCAATTAATCCGTCATTCGCTACTGGAGATGCCACAACATACGGCCACATGTTCTGCAACATTGTCAGTGAGGCACATAACGCAATCCATCGGCACATGTCATACGTTTTAGTGGCACATGCCAATATTTACTGGCTTCTGCCACATGGCTTCTGTGTGTATAATGCCATGCCACTTAATGTTAATAACGCTACTGGAGTAATGACTAAAAACGCTGTATTATGTATGCCAGGCCAGTAGTTAGCAATGTCACTTTGTAAAGAAACACTACTCGCCTATAGACTGAACACGTAGTATGCATGCACATTATGTCACCGTTTTCAAATATTTTTGTAGTTTAAATGGAGATGATAACAGAATCATGCCAAAAGGCATAAAACGTTTTCCGGCCTTTAGCTGAAAATGGTGTTATGTAAACGGCCCCTAAATATTATTTCAAGGAAAATTATTAAATGAGGGGCCATTTACACACCATTATTGTCTCTGTGTAAATTACAAAAATGAGAATTTGTGAAAACGGTGACATCATGCGCATGTGTATTACACATGGGCGTCGGATAGAAAAAAAATGTGGGTGGGTCTTCCCTCCAAATTTTTTTTTTTAGATGTATAGATAGATAGATAGATAGATAGATAGATAGATAGATAGATAGATAGATAGCTAAAATGCCAATCAATTTTTAATAGAACAACGAGACACAAACCTTCACATTCAATCGTGTTTTTGCTCCCATTTATTTTCACACATTGATCACACAGTGCATACAAAGTTTAGTCCCCAAGTGCGCACAACTGGAGAAATACACAATTACCTTTGATTTCGTTAGACAGAAAAGAAGCAGGGCCGTACGCAGGGTTTTATAATGACTGAGGTTATAAAATGTTTTATGCTAGGGGGTTGCGGGGCATGCTCCCCCGAGAAAATCTTGATTTCCTTGGTTTACATATATGCATTTTAAGATGTTTTAAGGCCAACAAATTGGATAACAATAGCTCTAAAACCATGTCAACAAATGCATATATACACAGTTTAGAGGCAGCTTTAATCGCATGTTTGGTAATTTCATGACTTAATTTACAACAGAATAACAAAGGTGCATGCCTGGAGTTTCTTTTACGCTTTAATTAAGCTATAATAAAGTAATATGCAGCGCGCGCCTGCGCATTTGCGCAAGCAATTCTTGAGCTCGTGCTTCGAGCATAGTAGGCTATAGCCTAACGGCTGGTTGGAGTTTTACTGACATAGCCTGACAACATCTTATTTGACCGCAGTTCACTGTTGTTCAACTGAAGCTACCTTTTCCGTGCTCGTTTGACTTGCGCCTGGCGCTGAGACGGTGGAATGCGCGTCTGAAAAGTGTCCCATTTGTTGTGGTCATTTATAAACGCAGCGTTTTACTTGGCGATGTTTTAAAAATATTTTTAATTTTGGTATTTTTTATGCTCTGTTTTGTGGAGTAGCATCACCTAAGGGGGGGGTTTGACAAATGCTGAATTAGAGACGGTAAAAGTGTGTTGGTCCAATATCATTTGTCTTAAAAAGTGGGTGGGTCTTGTCCCACCCACATACAATGGTTCCGATGCCCATATTACATGTTGTTCAGTCTATAGGCACATAGTGTTTTTTTTTTGTTTTTTTTTACAAAATGACATCGCCAACTACTGGCCTAGCATGGATAATACAGCTTTTTAAGTCATTTTGTTGAAGAAAAAAAAAAGTTTCAGTGTTTAGAACATCATTGTCATAAAACAGCATGTACAAATCAGGTATGAACACATCTACTCATTGTTTATTGTAACTATTTTCCGCATTTTAGAGCCACTGCCATTTCAGTAATTAAAAATGTAAAAATATCACAGCTCACAAGGGTACAGGAATTATATAGTGGCCAAATAAGGCAAATATAAATAATACATTTTTATTTTGAAATGATGTCTGTGAATAGGTGCAGCTTATATTTGTATCTAAATGTAACCATAAGGTTTTTATTTTTTAGGTCAAACGTTTTTAAGATCATGATAAAAATAAATTCAACCATGTGTGTCATAAGTTATTGCTGGTTAGTTAATTGGTTTATCAGAAGGATTTCATGTCTTTTTGTGTTTTGAAGGTCAGTCCCCTAGCAGATGAAGTTTCTGGCTCAGAAACTGATATCAGTACAAGATTGTGAGCTTACAGTGCCAGTTCCTAGAGCTTGTTTTAAAAATTGGACATTTTGTGGTATCAGCCCAGATATTTAATCACTATTTACCACCTTCTCTAAATGAACTGAAAGGTTTGTTTTTCCTCTGTTTGCAGGATCCATCAGTGACTCAGCACAGCAGCAACACTGGCTATGCCACGCTGGACCTCTACAACCCATTTGACAACAACATACCAGCGGTAAATATGCCCGTCCTGACAGGTGATGAGCAGGATGTTACATAGTTAACATGGCCTTTAATTATTAATACATCACACAATGTTAGCGTAATGGATTAAAAACAGTGTTTCATTTCAACTTCAGCTACCTCTGCAAGAGAAAATTCTCAAATGTCAGAACCTTTTGCCTGATTATCATGATGATATTGTTTGCTTTTTTGTTTTGGGTAATGAAGGCTCCACCTCCATATGAAGCCACATCTCCTGCTGCACCTCCTGCCCTAACGCCTCCCACCAAAACCACGCCCACTGAGCCCAGGAATTATGGATCCAATGGAACACAGGTGCTGATTAGTTTTAGAATAGTTACTCAATACAGAATTTCAACTAAGGGGCATGTTTTCAGTGAAAAATAGAAAACTTTTTATGCGTTTTGGCCGTTCATTTACACAACAACGCTGTTTTGTTGAACTGAAAACACAAACTTTTGAAAACGGGTTTCAAAGTGGAAGTTTTTGAAAACAATACTGTTATCATCTCCGTGTAAATGACAAAAAAGCGAATCTGTGAAAACGGTGACGGTATGCACATATTATGCGTTTAGTTTATCCACCTTATTTTTCAACAAGGAAATAAGGCGTTTTCTTTGAATGTACCCGATTTTATTAGCCACTCTATGGAGATAACGAGAAGAATATCAAAGTGCAGTAAACTGTAAAAATAATGTGGATAGGTATGCGCGAGGCGAGTGCTCTGTGAAAGAATGCCTATGTACGCAGGCGCGTAGTCTTTCTTTACAAAGTTACATCGCCAACTACTTGTCTGACATGCGTAGTGCATCGTTTTTAGTCATTTGCGCAGATCCGTGTGAACGAGGATCGTTGTTATCTGTACAAAGAGATAACCTTTCCGTTTTTAGAACATCTTTGTCATGTAAACGTACCTTAAATTAGCCATATTTGATCACACAGGCACATAAACTGGATTTACTATGATTGCTAGGTGTGTGACAGTATCACATTTTTATATCATGATATTAGAGTGGTGCAGGAATGATGTCAAAACCCAGAAAAGTAATTTGCCACTGGTTCCATCAAGATTTTCCTGTGGATTTTTTAGTTTTTAAATTTATGACTAAAATAAGGTCTATAATAAACATAATGTGATGATACTTGAACGTTTTGCTACAACGTAAACAATGTGAATTTTGATGCTGTTATTTTTATTTAAAAACTGTAGCTTCTATTAAGATAAGAATGTGCAGTTTACATTGTAGAACAAAACATTAAAGTATCGTCAAGTTTACCACCTTATTTTACTCGTAAATTGAAAAATCCCATTATAAACCTGACGGGAAAATCTTGAGGGAACCAGTGGTGAATTCTTCCGGGTTTTGACATCATTCCTACATCACATTGAAGTTTTTAACACTGTATACGGTTTTAACCAGTTGATTGAAAGGTATTCATAAAATGCATTTCTAAAAATCGAAATAATTCATAATAAGGAATTATTCATGGTATTTTGAAAGTTCATGATCAATCATCATTGTGATAGGCTATATCTTATTATTGTATGTCGGCACATTTACTAGTAAATATTTTTACTACATCAACTTCAACATGGTTGCCCGCTCGTCAAGCCAGAGTATGCTTCTTATTTCACGCATAAAGCAATATTTTAGTAGCATTCTAGATCTGTTATTACTATAATGCAATTCTTGAGTGGTTATTGAGCAATCAAGCTGTATATTGCATGATGGTTGTATAATTTGATCTTTAAATGATTTAATTCTACATTTGGGCATTTTTCAAAACATAATGATTAAATTGATTTGCATGAATAATCTACTAACTGTTGATTATTATGCTGTTTATGGGAATAGAAATATAATACAAAATAGAATAAAATATACTGCTTAAATTTTTGGGGTCAGTAAGATTTTTTTGGTAACACTTTACAATAAGGTCTCATTTGTTAACATTAGTTAATGTATTAACTAACATGAACTAACAACGAGCAAAACATCTGTTACTGTATTTATTAATCTTCGTTAATGTTAGTTAATAAAATACAGTCCAAACACAATACAAAAATACAGCTCAAGGTGTATTGACTAATGTTATCAAATACAAATTTTGATTTGAATAATGTATTAGCAAATATTGAAATGAACATGAACTAAGATGAATAAATGCTGTAGTATTATTGTTAATACTACTGATTTTTTTTTTTTAAAGAAATTAATACTTTTATTTAACAAGGATGCATTAAGTTGACAAATATGACAGTAAAGACCTTGTATAATGTTAAAAAAAGTTTCTATTTCAAAGAAATGCTGTTCTTTTGAATTTTCTACTTGCAAAAAATCCTGAAAAAATCACATTTTCCACTAAAAATATTAAGAAGCAACTACAGATTTCAACATTGATGATAATAAGAAATGTTTCTTGAGCAGCAAGTCAGCATATTAGAATGATTTCTGAAGGATCATGTGACACCAAAAACTGGAGTAATGATGCTGAAAATTCAGCAATAAATTACATTTTAAAATGCATTAAAATAGAAACGTTATTTCTAAATTGTAATAATATTTAAAGATAATACTGTATTTTTGAGCAAATTTATGCAGCTTTGGCGACCCCAAACTTTTGAATTGTAGTGTATATTCTACTGATTAACTAACTAAAAGTTCATACTGCTGTGGAATAGTAAGCACAGTATAATTTGGTTATGACCACATTTCAGCTGTAATTTGTTTCCCGTTTTGTAAAACAGTTGGCCATCAATATATATCTTGTCTCTCTCTCTCACTCTGTTGCAGTCTGCAGTAAATGCTACCACAGCAGATCTGTTGAAGAAGCAGGAGGAACTAGAAAGAAAAGCAAAGGAGCTGGAGAGAAGAGAGAGAGAGCTGGATGCCCATGCACTTGGGTCCGGAGCCTGTGAGTGAAGGATGAAGGGAAAATATCTTAGTTTATGTGTTTGCCAAGGGAATTAAATGTAAACAAAACATCTTGAATGAACAGTGAAATTCATAACGTGTTGAATAAAATTTTAATGGTAAAAAGGGACACCTTAGCAACCACATATGACGACCTGACAACCATACGCAACATCATAACATAGAGGTTTTACATGTGCAACCACCACTCACATTTTTTCAGAAAATGTACTTATCCATATGCATTTTGAAAGAGTTGTGAATAAACGTAATTCAGCTACCAATAGGAGTGAAGTACTCTGAGCTCCATTTGCACATTTTACCACATTTGAATAAACAATTTCTCACAATTTAGCAGATTTTTACTGCAGAAAATTGGACAAGCAATCAGTGTGTTTTTTTTTTTTTAAGAATGAGAGGCTTCAGTCAAGATTAGCAGAACATTTCTATAATACTAAAACTTTGATTTCATCATTTCTTTTTCCACTACAGGACTATTCACACTCACATATTTTTTGAATCCTGAAGAGGGCTATAGGAATAGAAAAGTATTTGATGTAAAACAAGATTTAGATGGACTTCTGAAATTGTTAGTGAGGGTTATGATGAAGGTGCAGAGATGAATGAGACATGAATGAGAGAGGAGGGGACAAAGAAACGGAACAGTTAAAAAGATGACAGTGATGGATGGATGGCATTTTCAAAGAAGTGAGATTTAGACCTCGGTGGTAATGAACAAGACATTAATGGAGTGATGCTGGCAGATATGATTGATGAATGGGGAAATGAATCTCTTTCTGTGTCCTTCTCCCTCAGCTCGTCAGAATAATTGGCCCCCATTGCCCTCCTTCTGCCCGGTGAAACCGTGTTTCTATCAGGACATTAATGTGGAGATCAGCCAAAACTTCCAGCGCACTGTCAAAACCATGTACTATTACTGGATGTGTAAGTTTGCTTGCTTTAGTACTTTTTGTCTTTTAAAGTGTGTGGATGGTTCTGGCTTGTATCATCAACCTTAGTAAATACTTCAGTTATGAATTCATCCTCTGTGCTTCCTTCTGTTAAACTGAAATTATTAGTCCGTTGTTGATTGACTGATAAACTGGGCAGAATGATTATTCAACCGGTAGTTGGCCATTTTCTGTTTCAGAATACTTTAGTAAATACTGGGAAAAATAAATGTTTATAGTTCACTCAAAATGTATTATATTAACTGTGATTTTGTGAGATACACTTTACTTGAAACATATTTAATAGATCCATTTTTTTTTGTAAATCGTTTAAATAAATGTTGCCTGAATTTCAATGTTTTCTTATGTATGCTTGTTTCTGCCATGAAATAAAAAAGGTAATTGCGACTTTTTATATATTATATATTATATATTTTTTATAATTCTGACTTTTTTCTCGCAATTTCGAGTTTATATCTGACAATTCTGACTTTTTATCTCAGAATTGTGAGATAAACTCACAACTGCATGATATAAAGTCAGAATTGCGAGTTATGAAGTCAGAATTGCGTGATATAAAGTCAGAATTGCGAGTTGTAAAGTCAGAATTGCGAGTTGTAAAGTCAGAATTGCGAGTTATAGTCAGAATTTTATGATATAAAGTCAGAAGTCGAGTTGTAAAGTCAGAATTGAGGGTTGTAAAGTCAGAATTGAGGGTTGTAAAGTCAGAATTGCGAGTTGTAAAGTCAGAATTGCGAGATATAAAGTCAGAATTGCAAGTTGTAAAGTCAGAATTGCGAGTTGTAAAGTCAGAATTGCGAGTTGTAAAGTCAGAATTGCGAGTTGTAAAGTCAGAATTGCGAGTTGTAAAGTCAGAATTGCGAGTTGTAAAGTCAGAATTGCGAGTTTTAAAGTCAGAATTGCGAGTTTTAAAGTCCGAATTGCGAGTTGTAAAGTCAGAATTGCGAGTTGTAAAGTCAGAGTTGCGAATTGTAAAATCAGAATTGCGAATTGTAAAATCAGAATTGAGAGTTGTAAAGTCAGAATTTCGTGCTATAAAGTCAGAATTGCGAGATATAAAGTCAGAATTGCAAGTTGTAAAGTCAGAATTGCAAGTTGTAAAGTCAGAATTGCAAGTTGTAAAGTCAGAATTGCGAGTTGTAAAATCAGAATTGCGAATTGTAAAGTCAGAATTGCGAGTTGTAAAGTCAGAATTGCATGATATAAAGTCAGAATTGCGAGATGTAAAGTCAGAATTGCAAGTTGTAAAGTCAGAATTGCGAGTTGTAAAATCAGAATTGCGAATTGTAAAGTCAGAATTGCGAGTTGTAAAGTCAGAATTGCATGATATAAAGTCAGAATTGCGAGTTGTAAAGTCAGAATTGCAAGATATAAACTAAACTTTATTATTAATATTATTATACTGCTGACATTGCAAAAAAACAACAAATAAATAAATGAATACATACATACAGACTCTCAAACTTTGTGTTTTTTTTTTTTTATATGGGTCATATGGGTGATACAATTTTAATTTTACGTTGAACTGTTCCTTTAGTTGTTTCAGCAATTTTAAACTATTCATTAAATAGTGTTATACATCACATATCAGCAGTTGCTCTCTAGTTATCCCTAGTAAAGGAATATTGGTCAACCTCTACTCCAGTGTAACTTTGCTTACTTTATACTTCTCTTCCTCTTCTTACAGTCACAGCATGCACTTTGTTCTTCAACCTCATCTCCTGTTTGACTCTGTTCTGTGCGCAAGCCACTAATACTTCGGCACCGGTTGGCTTCGGATTTGCCATCCTTTGGTTTCTCCTCTTCACCCCCTGCTCCTTCCTCTGTTGGTACAGGCCTGTGTATAAAGCCTTCAGGTACGTACACAGATTCAGCATGAATTGAAGTCTCAGACAAACATCATGGATCAGTCATTGTTCACTTCTGTTCTGTTTTCTCAACAGGAGCGACAGTTCCTTCAACTTCTTTGCCTTTTTCTTTGTCTTCTTCGCCCAACTGGTGCTTTATGTTATCATGGCTATCGGTATCCCCGGCTGGGGCTTCAGGTGAGCGTGACAAAACAATTATTTGCTAACCTATTTATTGACTTTTCAGTCAATTGTGTTATTTAGTTCTTAAGTTTGGGCACTGGCTTGTTGCTCTTTAAACTTCGTTCTTCCATGTTTGTTTCAGTGGGTGGATCCTGAGTTTAGCTGCTTTAAGAGAGAACAACAAGGCAGTGGGTGCGATCATGATGATCAGTTCTGTGCTTTTAACCGCTCAGGCGTCCATGGGAGTGATTTTGCTCAAGAGGGTAAATCACATCTCCACAGCAGCAAATGGATCTTTTCACATTCATTGGCAGTCAAATTAGGATATAATCCTAATAAATATAAATTGAAAACCATACTAGATATTTATATTCATCCTATGGTGAAGCTGTCTATTCCTCTTCGGCAGCTTTTCCACAGCTCTACTCCAGTGTTTAACTGGCTTTCTCACTGTATAAACAGAAGAAACAAACACTTAGAAACAAGGCTTCAAGTACACAAGCATTTCAGCTGACATTTATCTCAGAATATGTGCATCTCTCGATTTCATAGCGTTCAGAAGCCATATTGGTTGGCGTTCAGTAATGTAAATGAATGGCAATTACACAACAACAGCTGCATTTCCATATGTTATTGATGGGTAGAATGATTTGTGGGTCACATCTGGGTGGGTTTATGGATTTTGTTGTTAAAACATGACATTCTTCGTGCTCTTTAGCACTTTTCATTTTGAAGTAATGCTTAATCATATGTTAAATGCAGATTCTTTTCAGAGATCATCTTAATTTCGCTTTAGTGTCTTTCTAATCGATGTGATTGATTTAAAATGACACTACCGTTCCAAAGTTTGGGGTCAGTAAGATTTTTTTTTTTAAGAAATGAATACTTTTATGTACCAAGGACACATTTAATTGATCAAAAGTGACTGTAAACACTTTTACATAGTTAAAAAAGTAGACTCCGCACAATGTTAAGTCACACAACTGTTTTCAACATTGATAATAATAAGAAATCAACAACACATCAGCATATTAGAATGATGTCTGAAGGATCATGTGACACAAAACTAGAGTAATGATGCTGAAAATTCATCACAGGAATAAATTAAATTTTGAAATATATTAAAATGTAAAAAATATTTCACTATTTTTGATCAAATAGGTGAAGCATGATCAAAACCAATGCAAACGTTTGAACAGTAGTGTAGGTAATTTTAACTCATTAATACATATTGATCTGTTGAATGACGATCTCTTGCTTATTCTTCCATCAGGTTCATTCCATGTACAGGAAGACTGACGCGAGCTTTGAGAAGGCCCAGGCTGAGTTTGCCACCGGTGTGCTTTCCAATCAGGCAGTGCGCCAGGCAGCCACCAATGCCACCGTTTCTGCCGCACAGGGCGCCTTCACTGCACCCCGGTAGAGATCTGGATGAAAAAAGAGAGGTTAAAGAACCTGATTGGTTACGCTGCCTTGAGACAGTGACTTATTCTAGCTCTCCCAGACGTGGCTGAATTTCAAACCTACACACTTACCCTAGACCCCTCTTGCATGCATGTCATAAGGATAGTAATGCAACATTGGATTTCTTTTTGTCTTTGTTTGTCGGTCTTGCTGAGCATCAGGCCATTAGTACAAACATGCAAAAAGGATCTAGGTGTTGGTTGATGTGAAATTATGATTTATATAAATGCTCTCTATGAGGATCTTCAGTATGATCAACAAAAACAATTGTCTTTTTTCCATTTATTATGCTAGAAAAAGTCACTGGAATAATTTGTAAAAACCATAAAATACCTAAGACCCCAGGTTTTGACTTACAATTCCTGTCTATTTACAGTACATCTTTAAAGCTTGCAAAGTTAAGGCACAGCAGCCTTGCAGATTCAAATAAGACGTGCCACATTCTGCCTTTGCTTTTTCCTTGACTTCTTCCTTTCTTTGTAAATAGCTGTACATGACCTGGAAAGGGATCATTTCATTGCTCTAGAATTGAGGTTTATGCAAAACCTGTGACGTTTACCTTGCCAAAAGTTTTTCTTAAACGAAAGAGAGGAATCCCATATCATATTTTAGAGATTCATGGTTCACTTTATTAGTTTGTTGGTAGATGGATTTCTTGCTTTGAAAAAGCATGTTAAACTATTGTATGTACCTCTTTGCAGCGATACACCACTAATGCTTTATGTTCACGGGTTATTTGTGCTTTGGAAAGCTTTGGAATACAGAATCAAACTTGATATCTTGACATGAACTCAAGTTTCTTCTTATCAAGATGTGGTAGCAGCAGAGATTGGTGCGATTATCTGTGGCCAACATATTTGTGTTGCTTTTGTGATATGTAACTTTTTCTTTTTGTACTTTCAATCTAACATTTTGCCTAACACAATAGTATATGCCTAAATGAAAGTATTACTTGGTTTTATTGTTATTGTGTTGCTGCTGTATGTCACTGTGTTATCTGTTTTATTAAAGTTCATGAATATGCATCTTATTCTATTTGTATGCATTTTACTGGGTCTCTGTGGTCCTTAAAGGGACAGTTCACGCAAAAATGAAAATTCTGTCAACATGTACTCACCCTAAAGTTGTTCCAAACCTGTATACATTTCTTTTTTCTGTTGAACACAAAGGAAGATATTTTTGAAGAATGTGGGAAACCTAACAGTTCTAGAGCACCATTGACTTCCATAGTTTGTTTGTTTTGTTTTTTTTAATATGGAAGTCAATGGTGCCCCAAACCAGCTTTGTTACAAACTTTCTTCAAAATATCTTCCTTTGTGTTCAGCACAACAAATAAATGTACACACATGTGGAACAACTTGAGGGTGAGTAAATTATGACTGAATTTTTTTATTTTTAGGTGTACTGTCCCTTTAAGTCTTAAAGGGATAGTTCACCCAAAAATGAAAACTTGATGTTTATCTGCTTACCCCCAGCGCATCCGTAATGTAGGTGACTTTGTTTCTTCAGTAGAACACAAATGATGATTTTTAACTCCAACCACTGCCATCTGTCAGCAAATAATGCTAGTGAATGGAAACTTCTGCAATCGTTTCGTGTCTTAGGACATCAATGTGTCGTCATGAGCCGCAGGGTTTAATTTGGACTTGTCTATGCAAGTTTTATGTAGTCTTATAGCAGAAGTTTCCATTCACTAGCATTATTTGACTGACAGACAGCAACGGTTGGAGTTAAAAATCATCATTTGTGTTCTACTGAAGAAACAAAGTCACCTACATCTTGGATGCGCTGGGGGTAAGCAGATAAACATCAAATTTTCATTTTTGGGTGAACTATTCCTTTAAAAAGTCTTGAAATTGAGTTGTATCAAATTCAAGGCCATAAAAAGTATACTATCTTAAATTGTACAAGGTCTTAATTATCATTTGAAGATATATATACAGTAGTCAACATTTGAAGTGGATCAAAAAAGTTCATCAAAGTTGCCTTAAGAAGGTTTTTTGACAACATTGATGAAAGGTTTTGATCCACTATCTACTATATTTACCACAGATCTCACAGATCTTGCCCTTCATCGCCAGTCCCGCCCCAAAGTCACGCTATTGGCAGACAGCCGCTACCTCGTTTTCTGATTGGCTAGTTCTTCTTTTTTGTTGTTTAAAGAGCTTAGAGCTGTTCAATATGTTTTGTATTTTTCTTTCTTTCTATTTATATTTTTCTTTTGTTGTTATACAAGTCTTCTTAACGTCATTATTTAAAATTGTGTGTAAAATTATGTATCGTAAGATTTTGAAATAAAAAAATCAGGTAATGGCATTTTTTTTTTTTTTTTGTATTCCCAAGAATCGCTTTACAGCAGAACAAATATCTATACTAAATGAAATAAACTACTTTCATGCTTTCGTCGCTTTACTTTCGCAAGTAACGTGATATTTTAAATGAACTTGTCGAATTAATGAAGGTTTACTATTTGGAAACTTGTAATATTCCATGTTCAGTGATGGGCTGACGCGTCTCCATGACAACCGACGCTGCTTTCGGCGCGTAACGTCATAGTTCTATATAAGCTGTTGAATGAAGATGGCGGAGGCTGCTGCTGCTCCACAACCCCGGTTCTTCTGTCATTGCTGTAAAGGTGAAATCGACCCCAAGCTGCCGGTGAGTACATAACACTTCATTAACAAGCATTCATCTGCGTTGTGTATGCTAACCCCATTTTAGCCTCAACACAATTGAAGTTGTCTTTCTTATATTTATAACTTACAGTAGAAGTACTAACATACAGTTCTCTATATATTTCTTATACATGGAGGGTTTGTATGAGTTCGCGCGCATTAAAATAGATCTATGGGAATGTCTTTCATGTAAATGCGGAATAAACGTTATAAGGAATGCGCGATGAGTGCCATGGTTGCGAGGGATTCGGTATCCAAGTTTGGGAGCAACTCTAATGCCAAATTTAGAACAGCCCCTCGACCGTCTGAAACCCTGTTCGAGGAGAAACACACGCATGCAGTACATTGACTGGCTGGTGTACATGTCTGGTTGTTTGACACACAGGGGCATTTTGTATGTCATATAAATAAAATGAATTAATTTAAGTCTCAAAACTAAAATTCCAATATCACGCAATTTATGTAATATATGTGGGTAAACAAGTGGAGACATTATAAAATCACCCTGGCATATGTTCATACAAGGGTCACCCTTACGAAAAAGAAGTACAACGTTACTTAAAGTTCATTTTACGAAGTATACTTAAGTAATGTTCAAGTGTATTTTAAGCATACTTCATTTACTAAATATACTAATGTCATTTTACTAGTACTAAACTTGTAAATGTACTATTTCTATACTGCTTAGAAATAAATTGGCCCAAATTTAGTATATAAAAACAAGTACACTATGGCCCAGTTTCACAGACAGGGCTTAGCCTAAGCCAGAATTAGGCCTTAGTTCAATTAGGATAGTGGCATTTATAAAAGTACACTAGAAAAAAACATTACTGGGTGTGCATTTTGAGACAAAACAATGACACTGACATATTTTAAGATATGTCAGTATAAGTTGCTTTTCAACTTGAAACTTGGGTTTAAGTATAACAATAGTAAACTTTAAGTGCATAACTAGTTCCCAACTATGTACTGCATCTGTACTTATAAGTATACAAGTAGTGTACTATTTTAATCCTAGTAGTACATTTATTAGTTTACGAAAGTATACTCTTAGTAAACTACCAGTTTAGTAGTTTTATACTGCAAGTATAGGCTACTTGTAAGTTTTCTTTAAGTGAACATAACATCATACTTATAGTTTACTATTTATAAATTATCTTTGCACTTTAAGTATACTATATGTTCCTATTTAAGGTAGCCTATAATTTTTTTATACTTGAAATATACTTTTAAAGGATTAGTTCACTTTCAAATGAAAATTAGCCCAAGCTTTACTCACCCTCAAGCCATCCTAGGTGTATATGACTTTCTTCTTTCTGATGAACACAATTGTAGAATCTGAGCTTTATAATGGCAGTATGCGTTACCAAACAAGTATGAGCTGAAGAAAGTGTCTCCATCCATCATAAACGTACTCCACATGGCTCTGGGGGGTTAATAAAGACCTTCTGAAGTGAAGCGATGCGTTTGTGTAAAAAATATCCATATTTAACAAGTTATGAAGTAAAACATCTAGCGTCGACCAGACCGTATTTTTCAAAAAGCTTACGCTGTATGTCCTACGCCTTCCCTATTCAACTTACGGAACTAATTCAGCGCCAGTTCAGTTTTTTCCGTAAGTTGAATATTGTTATAGTTGAATATTTTACATTTGCATGAGCAGTCTTCTAGCGCTTGTTTCTGCTTCTTCTTTTCCTGTGTTTTGATCCAGAGAGTCTGTACTCTTTCAAAGGATGCATAATAGCGCCCCCTACTGTAAAACAATGAAAACACTGACAGTCTGAAAATTCCAAGTGGACAAGGAATTTGTAAATTAGATTTGAAGTACAGATTTGTACACTACCAGTGGACTCATTCAGTCACTTCATTCATTGATCCTTTTCGACCACCAGTGGACTAGCCTACACAAGAATTCAGATTCAGAATTAGGAAACATGTCTGTTTTCTTTAAAAATCAGTACTTTCAAACAATATAAGCTTATAAGACTGTTTGTAAAACTATGTGAAAAACGTTTAACAGGATAATCCATCAAAAGATTAAACACAACTACAAGCCAAGTATACTTAGAATACTTAATTATACTTTTAAGTACTGTATATTGGACTCAAAATAATTCAGTCCAAGTATAGGCCAAATATACTTAGACTTTTTTTTTTACTTAGACTTTTTAGAAATATTTTTTTTTCTCATAAGGGCAATGAAGGTATAATAAAGGTAGATTAAATCATTCACTATAATGAAGGTATATTAAAGGGTTAGTTCACCCAAAAATGAAAATTCTGTCATTTATTACTCACCCTCATGCCGTTCCACTCCCGTAAGACCTTTGTTAATCTTCAGAACACAAATTAAGATATTTTAGTTGAAATCCGATGGCTCCGTGAGGCCTCCATAGGGAGCAATGACACTTCCTCTCTCAAGATCCATAAAGGTACTAAAAACATATTTAAATTGGTTCATGTGAACACAGTGGTTCAATATTAATATTATAAAGTGACGACAATATTTTTGGAGCGCCAAAAAAACCCAAAATAATGACTTATTTAGTGATGGCCGATTTCAAAACACTGCTTCAGGAAGCATCGGAGCACAAATGAATCAGTGATTCTAATCGGCTTTTCGGAGTGCCAAAGTCACGTGATTTCAGCCGTTGGCAGTTTGACACGCGATCTGAATCATGATTCGACACACTGATTCATTTGTGCTCCGATGCTCCAAAGCAGTGTTTTGAAATTGGCCATCACTAAATAAGTCGTTATTTTTTGTTTTTTTTTGGCGCTCCAAAAATATTATCGTCGCTTTATAATATTAATATTGAGCCACTGTACTCACATGAACCGATTTAAATATGTTTTTAGTACCTTTATGGATCTTGAGAGAGGAAATGTCATTGCTTTCCTGTAGCTCAGTGGTTAGAGCATGGCACTAGCAATGCCAAGGTCATGGGTTTGATCCCAGGGATTGCACATACTCAGATACAAATGTATAGTATAATGCAATGTAAGTCGCTTTGGATAAAAGCGTCTGCCAAATGCATAAATGTAAATGTAAATGCTTCCTATGGAGGCCTCACTGAGCCATCAGATTTCAACTAAAATATCTTAATTTGTGTTCCGAAGATTAATGAAGGTCTTACGGGTGTGGAACGGCATGAGTGTGAGTAACAAATGACAGAATTTTCATTTTTGGGTGAACTAACCCTTTAAAACATAAAAGTTCAACTGTGTTTTCAGGACAAAGGTATTTTTCATAAATATTAGAGTGCGGCAAATTGTCACACATCTTTTAAAACAATTCAGTATTTGTTGACCACAACACATGTTTGATATTTCATTTCAAAAACTCAAACCAACACTTTTTTCACCCGTGAAAGGTTATCATTTCTTTGGGATTTTAAATCTCTGCAGTTTCACAACCAGAAGCTAAGCATGTTTTAGAATTATGCTAGTATGTTGCTAGCCTTTGTTTTTACATTTATTATTATGCTTTCAAACATTTGATTTGTCTGAAAACCTCTAAAAGTCAACATCAGAATTCAATTTGTTTGGGACTGATGTGCAGAATAATGTACTTGTTTATCAATCCTTTGAACAGGAATATGTTTGTCCCAGATGTGAATCTGGCTTCATTGAAGAGGTGTCAGAAAACTCCAGGTGAGTTTCACATTTATGACATTATGTAATAATCCAGATTGAATTATTTTTCAGTAATGTTATTGCATGTATCTCTGTTTATTATACTTAAAATATCCTAATAGGAATGATTCGTCTTTTAAATATGATGTTTGTCATTTTCAAATGAGTAAAACTTGTTTTTATTAGTCTTCTTCTTCAGAGTCGTGATGGGGCTGGCAGTGATGACGTGGCCTCACAGTTTGCAGAGGTATAACGCTATAAAATTATATATATCCTCCTTTGACTTTGCTGGTGCAGAGGAAATAATTCCTCAAGTGGGGGTCAGTCATACTTTTGTTTCTCTATGAGTCTTTTGTCTTTTCCTTTGATTAGCTGTGGCAGCTGCTCTTCATGGAACATTCTGCCCTCCTATCCGACCCCACCGTCACAGACGCGCTCCGCAGCCGCTCTGGGGTCGAGGCAGCAGTTGGTGATCCTGCCTCCGGGACAGCAGGACCTGTAGCTTCCGTGGGGACTTTGTTAGATTGCACAGAGCCTGCGCTCCACCCTCCACAAAACAGCCAGCAGCGAAACTCTAGACTGGATCAGGGACAGGCTGTGGAGGGGTGTGTACTGACACTTGTTACAGCTGCTGTCTTCTAGGAGTTCTACAATATGGAATGTAAAATGATTCGTATTTGGTCAACTTTAACATTCAGTTTGAACACGCAAATGGTTTATACATAAATGCTATAATCGTTTTTTCTTTTGCACAGAAATGATCTGTTGCTGGCTTGATTTGCACAATACATTCATTCATAATATATTTAATATAGCCATGTTTCTTTTACTTGACTCTGTGATTTGACTTGCAGTAATTTGTTGTTTAATAACTAAATCTAATTAATAAGAATTTATTATTTATTATGTCTCCATTCAATTCAATTTTTTAGGTGTTCAAGCACATAGTGCTGAAACCTTATTGTAATTGTAAGGATGGCACAAAGACAAGAAGGTTAGATCCAAATGCAGCTTTAATTGGGAAATCCATAAACATAATCCAGGCAGGTGAGGGTCAAAGTACACAGAGCAGTCCACATAAAACAAAAGCCAGTTACCAAAAACGAAACTTCCATAACAAAAGCAGAAACAAACTCAGTATAAATAGACAGAACACTAATAACATAATACAAGACAGCTGGGTGCAATGAGTGGTAATGAGTCCGGGAAGTGGGTTATGGGAAATGAAGTTCAAAAGGTGAGACAACAGTCCGTGTTGGAGTGCCCTCTAGTGGCTAACTAGGGCACTCCAACTGGTGATCATGACCGGGAGAGACTGACAAGGTGTGATCCCCAATTGGCCAATAGGTAGCGCTACAGCGATCAAAAACTTTGATTATGAAACTGCTCATAATTTCAGGGCTGCGTTCCACTCCGATTTCAAACTTCCCTAAGCACTTCCCCTCAGGGGAATTTTTAAGTACGTTCCACTTCGTGAAGTGGACGAGGGACATTTATATGGACAGACCCTCGTCCGCTCGATTTTGACAGAGGCAGTGAGTCTACTTGGATGTACACTTCAAGCAGCTCTATATCCCACAATTCAACTTGATTGTGACATCACAGCAGATTGCTATATTTTGTTTCATTTTTGAAATTTTATTTTTCTCCAACAGCTAATATACCTATAGGATTTATATATTTTCTCCAACAACTTATAAGCATATAGAATGCTGCATAAAACAAATTCATAAGTACAAAAGGGGTTTAAATAATAAATCAGCTCCATAGTGAATTCCAAGTGATCAAGGGCTTAGTGCAGTGGTCTCAAACTCAATTTCTGGAATGCCACAGCTTCGCACAATTTTGCTCCAACCCTAATCAACCACACCTTATCCAGCTAATCAAGGTCTTCAGGATTACTAGAAACTTCCAAACAGGTGTGATTTTTGAGCTGGTTGGAGCTAAACTCTGCAGAGCTGTGGCCGTCAAGGAATTGAGTTTGAGAACACTGGCTTAGTGCGTTTCATTTAAACCTTATGTACGAGTTCCGCCAGTAGTGGGCACTCATGCAACGTAAGCAATGACGCACATTGACGAACAAAACATCTAAACGTCTCCGATTTCATTTGCGCCTGGAAAAATTTTGTCCAAAACCTACTTTTGCGAACTAGCTCTATGTTTTTCACCTGATCGGAACCAAACCAGTGCAGAAATGTTCTCTGGAGATTGAATATCAAAAATTGAAATTTTGATAAATTTTGGGCGCCAAAAAGTTTGAAATGGGCGAGGCCACTTTTACTAAACTGGCTATAATTCTTGAACAGAATGAGATATTTTCATCAAACTCGGTATTCTGGTGTATGGGCTCATTCACGGCGATTGGACACATGATGGCGCTATAACATGAAAAAAACATAAAAACAGCTATAACTACACAACTGTTAGCCTGAATGACTTGAAAATTTACATGCAGTGTCTTGGTCCAAGGAGCCATGATTGTCCAAGGACATTGGCGTATCTCGAAAAACATGGCCGCCATCAGTTTGAGCACCTATTAGACAAGGTTAACGGAGGCGATTGGAACGAAACTTGGTTGGCATGATCGTTTCATAGCCCTAGAGGTCTGTAAGAATTTTGAAATAATTCAGCCACTCGATGGCACTAGCAAGTTTTATGCCTCTGTAATCATGCAAACATTTATGGAGATCGGACCAAAGGTGGCGCTATAACTGTTAAAAAGCTTTAAAACCATATATTTCCCATGGTAAACAGCCTGTATTGGCTGTAAATGGTCTTTTCCGTCTATTATGTCAGTGGTTACATGCTTGCTAAATAAAACATAATACCTTTTTACACGTGCTTAAAGGCCTAAAAGTGCTTGAACCCCGATAATTGCTGCTCGCAGCTATATTTATTTTTCTTCTTCTTCTTCTTCTTTTTTTATTAAGACTGATATTCTCATATCATAAACTTGAACTTTTTTTCTTTAAAATGCACCGAAACTGTCTTTGTTTCTTTAAGGATTGTCCAGCAGTTCCTGGATGGTCTGTTTTCCAGTTCTGACAGTGCAGGTTCCCCAACCTCCTCATGGTATGTTTTTGTGGTTTACTGTGATTCAGTTAAGTAGAACATGTTCCTGAAATAACATTCCTGTAAATCAGATTTTAGGTATGGCTGGGCTTAAACAATATTCTTATCAACCCATCACCTTTGTTTGTTTGACAGGACTGTTGTTCCAGGACCAACAAAAGATATTCATGGTTCCCTTTGCCTTACAAATTCATTCATTTGTATATGTGAAGACAGTATCAACAGATCTATCCAATGATGTATCAATAACCTGTTCCTCAGGTCTAGCATGCTACACTCTAACCCTGGAGATTATGCTTGGGGACAAGGAGGTTTAGATGTGGTCATCACAGAGGTTAGACACACTGTCATAGGTGACATCATCTAATGATATGACTCATGTCCTCAACCTTTTTGCAATTAGCCTCTTTAGATTTCTGCCTAGTATTAATATTTTGCCTTTTGCTAGTTAAATTTGTCTCCAGGCTTGAGTCAAGCACGTTATAGACTTTTTTTCCCCCCAAAATTAAAGAAGCATTAGAAGTATCCTGCTCATCAACCTTTTGCAGTTTTTCTATTCTCTTTCAGTTGCTTGGTCAGTCTGAAAATACCGGCCCCCCTCCTGCCGAGAAGGAGATGATCTCATCTCTCCCCACTGTTAGCATCTCTTCAGAACAGGCTGGTAAGTTCCCATAATCCTCTGAGTCACCATGTACACTTTTCATTTTACATTCTGTAAAGCAAAACACGGCTGTTCACATACTTCTGGTCACCTTCAGGAAGTGTTTTTCTTGCTTTTCCTGGCAGTCTATTGTATTGAGTATGATAAATTTGAGAGGTTGAACTGGAAAGTGTTAAAACAAGATGGATCTCTATGATTCTAACAGCAGTGTTTTGTGTATCTGCCATTTTTATCAAATGTTTCCAGAGACTAACATTTTTCCCCTCATATTATTGATTGCTGAGCTACAACTCAATTTGTTCATGCAGTTACAAATTTTCAAACTTTCCATTTCATAGGATGGGAACATTCTCAGAATTTTGGCTAACTTTCTAGCTAGGTTCTCTCAAAGTTATAAACAAATATTCTTCCAGGAACATTAATAGAATGTTTGTTCAAAAGTATCTAGTTTTTAGTTATGTTCTCAAAATGTTGGCACAAAAAAAATTTTTGAAACTCTTTTTTTTTTTTTTTTTTTTTTTAAACTAGATGTTCAGAGAACTTTTATAAACAACATTTTCATAACTTAAAGTGCCCCTATTGTGCTATTTTAAAGGTTCCCAGTTGTGTTTTGGAGGTCTACAATAGGTTCACTTGTATCCAAGGTCAAAAAACATTTTAATTTTGTCATAATATACATTGCACATCACCTCTTTTGTCAAAGAGTCTGAAAACGGTTGAGAAACGAAACTCCCATTACCATATCTTAATTTTAGCTCCTGAGGCTTCATCAGCGCTTGATACACAGTGATATGAACGATGGTGTCGGTTTTTCCATATCAGTTCCAGCACGAGTGGAAAGTGGATTTGCAGTGCTGAAAACAGCATCTTCTTGACATGTCAAACAACATAAACTAAACTATTCCAGGCCTCAACTACAACTACAGTATTTGAGGGCGGGTCAAAATAGACATCGTTCACAGGCAGCCAATGAAGACCAATTTGCGTTATGCAAATTTTCTTACACTGTCACTTAGGTATGTAATAGGAAGTGAGACTGGAATTACTGACTCATCAGTTCAGAATCGATTCTTTCTTTTGGGAGACAATCATTTTATTTTTCGTGCACTTAGATCTTTAAAACTTTGAAGACATTTTACATTCACAATCAGCTATATTACTCACTGCATGAAAGGCTGTATTTGAAAAAGCTCATTAATGGGAACGTTCTTAGAACATATTTTTGTTAGCTGGGATGCAGCACTTGACAGTTGCTTTCTCCATTTTTCTTGTGTGTTCATCCATGCATATTTTTCTTCGTCTCTCTCACAGCATGCCGACTGGAATGCACTGTGTGTAGAGAGGAATACTCTGTAGGGGAATCTGTCCGACAGCTGCCCTGTCTGCACTACTTTCACAGCAACTGTATTGTGCCCTGGCTACAACTGGTATGAGTCTCATAAAACAACCTTATGATCTTCTGTCATCAGACCCAAATTTATTAACAGAATGAAACCAAAACATGAGCTTAAATCAGTGCTGCTTGTCGTAAATAATGGTGGCCATGTGTAATCGTTGGTTATATTTGACTAACAAGCAAAAATGTTTAGAAGGACGTCTAGTGGTGGAACAGAGGAAAAACAACCTTACTGATCAAAGCTTGTAGAGGTGGTCAGTCATGACGTCAATTTGTAGACCAACCGAAAGTCTAATTCCCCCTCGGGAATTTCCACCGGGTTTTTAAAATGTCAGTTTTCATTTTATGAGTGCAATAAACTTTGTGGTTAACATTACTTGAAGAGACTTCAAAATTTTTTCTCTATAACATTACACACAGTCATACCACAAACATGATTTTCTGAGGAGACAGGTTTGAAATGTGCTCAGATGTTAATGATATTTGAAAACTGTTGGTCATTGAATACTAAATGATGTGCTAAAATAACCTATGCTGCCGTTTAAATGTTTGGGGTTGATCTTAAAAGAAGTCTCTTACGCAGTAATATTAGTAAAATTTAAAAAATATCATTACAATTTAAAATAACTATAACTATTTTCTGTTTTAATGTATTTTTAAAATTTAATGTATTTTTGTGATTGCAAAGCTGAATTTTCAGCATCATTACTCCAGTCTTCAGTGTCACATGATCCATCAAATGTCAGTCATGCCGATTTGGTGCTCAAGAAACATTCCTTATTATTATCAATGTTAAAAACAGTTGTTCTACTTAATATTTTTGTGGAAACTGTGCAGTGCTGCCAATTTAGAGATTGTGTTGCTAGATTTAGCCCCTTTTGAGACTATTTTCAAAAGCCTAGTGACAAATCTAGCAACTTCTTGGACAAACCTTATCCGTGGACTCGCCAGTATCACGTTATCTAGCGACATTTAGCGACCGGTTTTAGCTACAAAGCAATTGGCAACATTGAAACTGTGGTACATTTTTTTCAGGGTATAAGAAATACATAGTTCAGTCATGAAAATCTTCTGAGCAGCTGACCGCTTTGGACAATTGATCTGTTTGTTGTTATCTATGTAACCTATTTATTTCCGTCCCGGCCCAAGTCAGTGCAGCGTGCCATGGGAATTTCTCTAGCCCTCCACCTTCCCCAGCACCACCTGCCTAGTTCTGCTAAGGGTTCTACCTACTTTCCTTGAAGCAGCTCACATTCTATTCTCTGTATTTATGTGAATGTTTTGGCAGTAGCTTAGCAGATCTAGCCCGACAAGACTAAGGTCCTGTTTACACTAGTGCGTTTTGGTTTTAAAATGCATAACTTTTGCTATGGTTACGCCTGTTGTTTACACTACACTGGCATTTTCAAACCTCAAAAACTGAGACTTCCGAAAGTGCTGCAGAGCCTGTTTTAGTTTGAAAATGCCAATTGTAGACTTGAAAACAATGGCGTGGCTGCCCATGTTCACTCTGCATATCCTTGACGATCATGTAAACAATAACATGGAGACTGAACTACAGTCTTTGCTGGCTTTGTTGTCATTTTTAGCAGCCATTGTGCAGTTAAACTGCATTTTTTTTAATACTATAGCTACCTACATTCGCAAGAGGCAACTGTTTACACTTGTACGCGCATGCCCAGTGTACATGAACAGTCATGTGACATGCGTTTTCGGTCGTGTAGTGTAGACGGAGGTTGTATCTGAAACGCTGTGGAAACACCAGTGTAGACGAGGATCGTTTTCATTTTAAAACGAAAACGCACTAGTGTAAACGGGGCCTAAGCCTATGTACATTCCATTCTTATCAATAAATGCTTTTTGTTCCAAGAGTTGTCAAGTTTGACTGCATTTATTTGAAATAGATCTTTTGGTAACATTTTGAACGTCTTTTGTGTTAATAGCATGACACCTGCCCTGTCTGCCGGAAAAGTCTGGATGGTGAAGACCGGGGTTTCCAGCCCCATACAGGACCTCCTCCTGGGGTAATCCCCACATCGACAAATGTAGAAGAACGTAGCACCTTTGAGACTATTTAGCCTCCTTTTCCTTCCTATTTTGATCAATCCAGGACAAAGAGAAGCACCATAGCTATGTGCACCAGTGCTTCGTGAAGCCCCTAAAAAGACCTTCCAGTCAAGTGCCTTTTATTTCGAGAGACATTTTAATTTAAGCAACCCTTTTTGAATTAATATATGTTTGATAAGCATCTATGGTAATTTTGTTTGTATAATGTTTGTGAACTAAAATCCCGCCAAGGACGTTTACAGTCCAAACTGAGCAAACACGTTTCAACTTTGACTTCAGTTTTGATAATTCCAGGTTGGAATAAACACAGTCTCTTTGGTGGGTCGCAGGACTGGAGCTCACAACCACTGAGATAGATGATACAGATGTCTCAGGGGATGCAGTTCAAGTTGCATATGCATATTTAATGGCATGGCACACGTTTACCCTATAGCTTCTTCAGAGCTCTCGTTTCAATACCTCACAAAGAAGTCAGCGCACAGTTCACTTTCCCTTACCTGTCATCTGCTTCACACATGCCTTCACTCTTTTGAAGGTATCATAGAAACACAAGGATTTAGATACCTGCTCAAGTTTTGCACTGTGAAATGTTCAGTCTGCTTTGGGTTGTTTTGGGTTGATAGTTTACACTTTTGTGCTTGATGTTGACTTACATTGCTACATATAGTTTGTGGGGTTTTGTAGATAGATTTTAAAAAGTACTACTGCATTTACATATTTTGAAGCTGTTTGATGTTCCTCTGGGTGCTTTTGTCGTCATTCTCAGGGTTCCTTGACTTTCTGCTCCATATTTTGATATGAAGATACAGTCCCACTTATGAGAACGTTATCTTCACAATATGGCCTTTGAACATTGTGAATGTCATTTGGAATTATATACCACACACAATAACAAAAGTGAATGTTAAATGTTTACAAGAAAAAAAAAAATGTTGCAATGAATAATTAGAAAAAGGCACATAAATTATAACTATAAGCCAACCTATTACATACTGCACTGTCAAAGCAAATAAATAAAATATTTTATTAAAATGAGTTTTGTGTGCTTTAAACATTGGAGTGTATGAACTATAGTTGGTTTTCAATTGTTGATAGCAAGAGTTCAGGGTGGCTGATGGCTGAATATATTATAAATAATTAAACCTAATGACAGAAAATGAGACAAAATTGTGTTAATTAGATAAACATTTATTTTACATAATATTTAATAATCTCAAATATTTCAGCCTAGTATTGTACTGAAGACTCATGATATGATTATGATTAACCATAATTTAATCATAATAGAGTTGTATAGTGTTCAGTTTTTACATCTTTCAAAGGTTTTATTCAGCAAGGATGTATTAAATTGAAAGTGACAGTAAAGTAACTTATTTCGAATAAATGCAGTTTTTTTATCATTATTCATCAATACTGAAAAAAATGAATCACGATTTCCACAAAAAGTTTTCAACACTGATAATAATAAATGTTTCTTGAGCATCAAATCAGCATATTAGAATGATTTCAGAAGGATCATGTGACCCTGAAGACTGGAGTAATGATGCTGAAAATTCAGCTTTGCATCACAGGGAAAAAATCTTACCGACCCCATGTTGAATAATAGTGTATTAGGTTTGCATGCTATGAGAGGCTGTTATGCTTTTCAAAATGATACCAAGTAACATATTGGTTCCAATGACATCTGTCATTTAGATTTTGTATTAGAGAAAGCTTCTGAACACAGCTTCCTAATTAATTTGTGTTATTAATGTTTGACACGTCCTCATGCCATGCAGTCAGTCAGATTAATTATCTAATTTGCAGCTTGAAAAATCCAACATCAAATTAGTTACAAAACAGCAACAGTTTCAATATATGAACTATGACCAAGGTCATTTCTGCATGATTAGTAGAGGTAAATGAGACATGTGACTATTAATTTTTTCCTTTTGAGATGTTATGAGACACTCTGCAATTGTGTAAATGCAGAACTGACCAGTCACTTAGATCAATGTCAAAAAATAACCATATGGTTTATGCAACTGAAGATATTTTACCATCCTACAGTGGGTATGGAAAGTATTCAGACCCCCTTAAATTTTTCACTCTTTGTTATATTGCAGCCATTTGCTAAAATCATTTAAGTTCATTTTTTTTTCCTCATTAATGTACACACAGCACCCCATATTGACAGAAAAACACAGAATTATTGACATTTTTGCAGATTTATTAAAAAAGAAAAACTGAAATATCACATGGTCCTAAGTATTCAGACCCTTTGCTCAGTATTTAGTAGAAGCACCCTTTTGATCTAATACAGCCATGAGTCTTTTTGGGAAAGATGCAACAAGTTTTTCAAACCTGGATTTGGGGATCCTCTGCCATTCCTCCTTGCAGATCCTCTCCAGTTCTGTGGTGGACAGCCATTTTTAGGTCTCTCCAGAGATGCTCAATTAGGTTTAAGTCAGGGCTCTGGCTGGGCCATTCAAGAACAGTCATGGAGTTGTTGTGAAGCCACTCCTTCGTTATTTTAGCTGTGTGCTTAGGGTCACTGTCTTGTTGGAAGGTAACACTCTGCCATAAAGCCCCGACTAGTGGAGGGCTGCAGTGATGATTGACTTTCTACAACTTTCTCCCGACTGCATCTCTGGAGCTCAGCCACAGTGATCTTTGGGTTCTTCTTTACCTCTCTTACCAAGGCTCTTCTCCCCCAATAGCTCAGTTTGGCCGGATGGCCTCTTCTGGTCATCCAAAACGTCTTCCATTTAAGGATTATGGAGGCCACTGTGCTCTTAGGAACCTTTAGTGCAGCAGAATTTTTTTGTAACCTTGGACCGATCTGTGCCTTGCCACAATTCTGTCTCTGTTCTCTTCAGGCAGTTCCTTTGACCTCATGATTCTCATTTGCTCTGACATGCACTGTGAGCTGTAAGGTCTTATATAGACAGGTGTGTGGCTTTCCTAATCAAGTCCAATCAGTATAATCAAACACAGCTGGACTCAAATGAAGGTGTAGAACCATCTCAAGGATGATCAGAAGAAATGGACAGCACCTGAGTTAAATATATGAGTGTCACAACAAAGGGTCTGAATACTTAGGACCATGTGATATTTCAGGTTTTCTTTTTTAATAAATCTGCAAAAATGTCAACAATTCTGTGTTTTTCTGTCAATATGGGGTGTTGTGTGTACATTAATGAGGGAAAAAATGAACTTAAATGATTTTAGCAAATGGCTGCAATATAACAAAGAGTGAAAAATGTAAGGGGGTCTGAATACTTTCCATACCCACTGTATGTGGCTCTTCCAAGCTTTATCCAAAAGTTCAAAGGGAGTTTGTGTGGATAGATGGAGTAAAAGGTCAAAAAAATAGAAAAAGAAAAAGAATTCAGGTCTGCTCTATGTCATTGTTGCTCTAATAATTGTGAATTATGCCCACTTATAGTTACACAATCCTCCACAGCTAATACCCTAGAGAGTCTCACTATTTCACTGTGGTTAAACACTGACATGACACAACAGGATCCAGAAATGGCTGTAATTGATGCCCTTTTCGCAATAGTGGTTAGGATTTTGATTAATCACAGTGACTCTCTTGAATTTATCAACTAAAAAGATTTGTTCAGTAGTAAGATTTGTTCAGTTTCTGTATTACTTTGTTACACCAGTAGGTGGCGTCAACTGAGTGTGTTTTGTGAGTCATTGAATAATTTACTGAACTGACTTGTTAAAAAGGTAATTCACAACTGAAAGTCTTGTTTATTCATTTAGTGTATAAACATCACTTGAATCACTTTCAGAATTATTTTTTCAGGTGATAAATGATGCAACCCCCCCCACAGAAAGAAAAAAATAAATAAAAAAATAAAAAAGAAGAGAACAATTGACCATATACACAGTTACTTCCAGCTTGGGCATTTCTTGTGAACTGTTAGCTGTCGTTCTGTACTTGCTGTACATCGACAAAAAAAACATCAGTGTTTGACTTTTTAATGCTGTATTTAAATTTTAATGTTTATATATTTTAATATTTTATTTGCCAGTAAACCACTTTTATTGATTGCAATAAAGACGCTATTGTGAATATTGGAAGGAGAAACATGGTGTCTGTAATTGGACACACACAATATTTTTTCAGCACTTCAAATGTTATTTTCAATGTGATTAAAAAACAGTGTTCATCCTTCTAAGATTGTCCCCATTTGTAAAACAGAACGTTTCAAGATGTAGGAAATACATTGATGGAAACCACTTTTAATTACCTCTATAACCAGCAGATGGAGGCAGAGGAGCTCATATTAGCCATTTCCTTTAATATTTTTTTTCCACTCAGCTTTGCTTTTGAATAAATATTAAACATTATAAAATCACAAAGTTTAAAAATACATTTTGTCAAGGTGAAGTATTAAGTACTCACAAAATCTCATGAAAAACAATAACTTTTCTTGTGAATGAATTACACAGAAAGCGAGCACCGCGCACTCCCTTTATAATCACTGAAGCTGTCAGTCAGTGCAAGCTCAGTGATTTAAACACACTTGTGAAAACTAACATTGTATTCAATTAAAGGTGCTCTAAGTGATCCTGGGTGGAGTAACTTCCTGCTGATGTTCGAAGTGTTGTCAAACAAAACAGAGGCTAGACCCTCCCTTCTCTTCCCCCTCCCCCTCCCCTCCGTGCTTCCTGAAACAGTCATGAACGCGCATTTAAAATCATTATTGTCAGTTATTGGCTGGAGCGTGTTTATTATGATTCGTGGTCCAGACTGCACCAGTTTGTTTTTATTGCCGTTTTCAGACCTTGTGGCGACTACAGAGACCGCGGTTTTTTTACAGTGTGTTCAGGAGACAGGCAGCTAGCGGATAGTGAGGAGATGTTTGCTGTATGTGACAAAAAAAGTTTTGGCCTAAAAATGCATGAGATCACTTAGAGCACCTTTAATATGACTAATGTGAATAATAAATCTTTAATTTACAGCGTGTTTATGCTTTTTTTCACAAGAAAATGTAAAAACTGATGGTCAAATTGAATTTTGCCAAGGAGAAACTGATGGACGTGTCTTTTTTTTATGTCGTCTTATTTTTTTAATAACTAAATTAATGCTAGGCCTGACTATTTAAGTGACTATATTCTGATTATAAACTAAGTATTACACTATTGATGCTGTTAAAGCTGCTTCAGGACATTGAAGAACACCAACAAGTGACATTTCACCGGAAGTTTTCCAGCTGGCTTATTTCCTATGGTCCATTCGCACCGATTAGTTGCTGGACTCCTAATGATGGATTTCACTCACTTACAATTTCACAACCCACCTCACGGCTACGATTCCCAAGGGAGTCTCGATATTTCACTGTGGGTAAACACTGCCACGAGCGTACTACGACACCAACACCTTTTCAGGAGTCAGAAATCGTTTTGAAATGAACGTCCTTTTCGCGATTCAATATTTAAAGTGAAATTGCTCTACATTTCCATCTGAGGAAAACAAATATATCCCGTATTTTGTTAAAAAGTGTGTAACTGAATATGCCCCGTACAATTGAGCAGGGAGAAAGTGTCGAACAGCCTTCGACAACTGCCCTCGACTCCCCTCCCTTCTCCCCCGTCCCCCCTCCTTTCCTCCGCTCTCCTCCCTCCCGCTCTGACTGTGAGAATGCCCGTGGTGTACTGACAGAAACGATACGGGCTTAGCAGACATGGAGGCCCGATTAACGAGAGAGGCCCATTCCGACGCGTCTGAGCTCGACTAACGCGGACCCGGAGAAGGATTCGGGCGACATATCAGATTATCACGGGTAACGAGCGTTGCACAGAAGACGAGGGAGAGGGCGAAGAATTTGAGGGAGAGATCCATTTCGGGTCCTCTGTTGATTCAGCGCAGCAGCCGCCATTTTGTTGACAGTTCGTGTTTTTAATAACCCGTGCAAGGCTCATCCCGAAGAGGGTTAGATTTTTGTATTCCGCTTCTTTTGGTCCTCCCGAGGATGTTTATACGCTATTGTTGGATTTTTATTGACGGCCGGGGCGAGAAGGGAACACTTTACTAATCTGATCCACACCAACAGCGGCTGCTTCGTTACATTACCAGTCGTGTGGACGGATCGCGGGGGTTTAGCTAGCCATACCAGTAAATGTGCCTGACAGGACAGATCAGGCGTTTCATTAGAGTGTGGGTTTAGTGGTACCAATTACCTGGTGTGAATTCACTCATTTGAGAGGTAGTAAACAACACAGAGACGTGAATTGTATGACCGTTGACGTTGTATACGTGGGGTTATAGCCGCGATGAACTTACCTTGCTCACAGACATGTGTCTTACAAAATTGCAATGGCAGCAAGGTATTTTGACATCCCGTTGTAGTAAGAGTCTCAGTCTAATAACTTGCTATTATTGTTTCATACAGTCTAGTTTTTGACATGTACAGTAATGTAAGGTTAAGCTCAAGATATGCTCTTTGCTAACGAGCTATGCTAGCTATATTAGGATCATAAACCGTGACCAGTGCGCCTCACGTAGATAAATATCGTTACAGCTCATTTTTGAGGGGTGACTGGATTTACAGACTTAGACAAATATTTTGTTATGCCATGCATTGGTTGGAATGTTCTCCCTTGAAATGTGACCGTTTTTCCTTTTGCTTTTTTTTTTTTTGGGCACATCAGCAATTTCAAGATAAATATCCAAGCGACCATGCTGTTGCGTACGAAGGGAGGATTTTGATCGCAAATTATGTGAACGCAGTTCTGGACCGCTATCAAGGTGAGTAATTGTTAATAATTTATTCTGCATTCTAACTGCAAATAATTAATAAATGGTCTAATCCAGGTAGTTTGTTTATTTGGACGTCATCTGTCAAAACAAGTGAGGAAGATGCAGTATTTTGACGCGTAACTCGCAAGCTTTGTTTGTTTGTTGTAGCCAGAACGTAATGCTGTTTAGGAAGCATTCATTCATTTAGAATGAGTTCTTATTTTACGTGTTTTATAGAAATGAACCTCCAGTAGCACATGCGAGATCATCCTCAGTTAACCTCGCTTACAATAGGGTTCATTGCACGTGCAAATTGCGCGCGCCTTTGCTTGGTTATATTTTTCCCATTGGAGCAGATGTTTGAGTAGTGCAGGAAAGAGTAGAAAGTGGTGTCTGGAGCCTCTAAACAACCTTTGACCTCTGACTCCGCTGTCAAGGAAACCAGTACTAAGCTTCCCGCTGATTGAGTGCTGTTTGAGTGGATAGCCGTGATTTCAGGATCGGAAGAGATTGAGCTAAGAAGCATTCTGTTTTATGAGTGCAGATCCCAATGCTTCGAGAATTTCAGTTTCGTTTTGCGGTCCTTGCATCTGATGCTAAGTTGCGAGCAGTATGTTGTAGTAGATATATATATCTTACAAATGCACCTACAAATGTATGAATATTGTATTAGATGAGAATTAGAAAAAAAAACTGCATTAAAAAAAAAACAGATTCAAATTCAAAATTATGTAGACACTTTCTTATTGTTGTGAGTGAAATATGTTCATTCATAGTTGATGTGATAAACTACTCTTAAAAAAATCACTTTGAGACCAGTTACAGTAAAATAATCGCAAAGATGTCTAGATAAGTAAAGTTAACTTAATTCTAAGAAAAAGTCTAGACATCATTTGTTTGCTGATGCCGCTTGGTTGGATATTGTTTTGTAATGCAATGACATTCATACAAGTGTGGATTAAGTGTTTAAATGTACTAACTGAGATAATAATAAGTCTATTAAAGGGTTAGTTCACCCAAAAATGAAAATAATATAATTTATTACTCACCCTTATGCCGTTCCTTGACCTTTGTTCATCTTCAGAACACAAATGAAGATATTTTTGTTGAAATCCGATGGCTCAGTGAGGCCTGCATAGCCAGCAATAGGGCTGGGCGATATATCGCATACGATTGTCACGCGCATTTCGTCAGTAAAGCCGGTTCCCTGATTACCGCTAAATCCCCATCACCTGCTTTCAAATGGAGCGACATTTAATACACAGAACCGTAGATCACTGGCAAGCTACGCAATATCGCATTCATTCTCGCAGATGAATCGCCTTTGATAATGAACGCGATATTGCGTAGCTTATCAGTGACCTACGGCTCTGTCTATTAAATACCGCTCCAATTGAAAGCAGGTGATGGCGATTTAGCGGTAATCAGGGAACCGGCTTTACTGACGAAATGCGCATGACAATCGCATGCAATATATCTCCCAGCCCTAGCCAGCAATGACATTTCCTCTCTCAAGATCCATTAATGTACTAAAAACATATTTAAATCAGTTCATGTGAGTACAGTGGTTCAATATTAATATTATAAAGTGATGGGAATATTTTTGGTGCACCAAAAAAAAAACAAATAATGACTTATATAGTGATGGCCGATTTCAAAACACTTCAGAAAGCTTCGGAGCATAATGAATCAGCGTGTCGTATCATGATTCGGATCATGTCAAACTGCTGAAATCACGTGACTTTGGCGCTCTGAACCGCTGATTCGACACGCTGATATAACTTTTCGATAATCTGTTTACCTCAGATGTACGTCACAATACGAAAGAAAAGTTCTGTTGCTACTTCAGTTTCATCGCAACTCTAATATGCAAATATTAGCTTTAAAGCCGGTTTTGGAAAAAAGAAGACAAAGTATAACTTCATGCAAAAGGAAGAGTGAGAAATGAGAGGAGATGCTAATTGTTTGCTGTAAGTCCTCTACACCATATTTTTAAATATTTTTTAGAAGCTGTTTGCCAGAGTTTTTTCTCCTTGCAATCTAGTTACCCTCAGACTCACTAAATCTCTCAAACTTCAACTGCTCCACTGTCTCCCAATTTGTCCTGCAGTGTGTTTTGGCTGACTGGAGGTTGTGGCTTTCAGTGCTCATAGAATAAACGAGGGCACATAATTTCATAGTAGAAAAAAGGCTGTCTAAATAAACTGAGTTAGTATATTATATCTCTATGCTGCCAAAACAAGCACAGATTAAAGAGTCATGAATGACAGGTGCTGAAAGAGCATGAAGGAAGGAGGAAGCAGAGGAATTGATGATTTCAGAGTTTAATTTTTGTTCGTTGATAAATTCGGTTTGCTGCACTGAGAAAAATTCCTTTATTTGGTCACACTTTATTTTATTGTTCATGTTTCCATGTACTTCCATAAATAACTGAAAACTACACATACTTGGTGTGTAATTTTTGTTAGTGCTTGTAATAATGCATAGTTAACATTGTTATTAATATAGTAATTAATTACTAGTGACTAGTGTAAGACTAGTGTAGTCTTTGTAACACGACCACTGTAAACAAAAACAAAGTGTTTTAGTTTAGTTGTATTTATTTTGTTCTGGTAGCTCAACTGGTAGAGTATGACGCTTGCAACGGCAATAGCATGGCTTCGATTCCTATTGCATCAGATGCATAGATGTAAAAGTGTTGGATTATTAGCAAACGATAGCTTGCTGCAATTCTTTCCAGCTTTCCCTCAAGACTTTTCCTGCAGCCATTTTACAATACAAGGTAGCATTTATTTTTGGCATCTTCTCCGCAAAGAGAGGAGGGACAAGAGAGGGAATAACACAGTAACGAGAAGCGGAGTACGACCCAGAGCGCTGAGGAAATAGGGGAATGATTGTCACTAAGGGAGGGACGGACCAGGGAAAAAAGACGGAGGGAGGGAGCGCTAGGGAAATGTGTTTTCGATTAGCAGAAGCACAACGGCTCTAGTTTGACCGCTGTACTGTTAGATTTCCAAGTGAGTGTTAGAGGGAGACTGAATGAGTGAGAGAACGAAGAGAGTGACAGAATGGGGTGAAAGGGTAGGTCGGACAGAGAACAAGAGAGGTGTGATTTTTGGATAACCATGTGTGAAACGCGAAAGGGCGAATGGAAGAGAAAGGGCGTGTTTAAGTGAAATGGGGTGAGTAATTATAGTAAACATAGTAAAGTCGGAGTAGAGAGAAGGAAGGCAGGACTCCAAGTTCTGTAGCCAGTTCATAGTTGTGGTGATTTCACAGAAAACAACTCTCTCAATATAAAAGACCACCACTAATGAAACAACACTCCATAAAACGGCTTTCTGTGCTTTTTCTTGTGCCGAGCTCTAAACGGCTGTAACCGTACATGTAGCGTTCCAGTGACCTAGGTGTTCTTAACAGACTTGTGTAATCTTTAAACCATCACTCTCAGTGGGGCATAAAGAAACTGTCCGCTTCTGTCGTTCTGCCCTCTCTTTTTCCTTTTCTTTCCTGGTCTTTCATTCACTCTCTTTGCTTTTCTGACTCAAAGTCATAAAAAGGGCTCGAAAAGGCGACTGGATCCTCTGTCTCCCAGAGGGCCTTTTATGCTGAGGTCACCGCTCGGACTCGCCTCCCAATGACTTGACCCTCAGAAAGCACCTGTGGCTAGCGTGGTACTAAATTACTGAGTGGGCTTTTGTTTTGGAGGCGTGTCAGGGGCATAAGGTTACTTTTATCAAGCCCCCAGTACTTTTTTTTTTTTTATTCCAATAAAGTTTTTCTGTCTTTTTATAATCCAGGTCAGTTTATTAGAAATGCTTTTACACAGGATTGTAAAAAGGATTGTTAATTGTTTGTAAAATATACAGCTTGGAAGTTTTAAATGACTGATCCTCCTGTCCAGATGTTGATAGTTATAGTAAAAGGCTGGCTCACACAAAAATTAATATTCTGAAATAATTTCATATCTTTATGACTTGTTTCTTAGATGGCACACAAAGTGATGTTTTGCAAAAAGGTCTTGCCCATAAAGGGACTGGGGTTGAACTCCAAAAATGACAAAAAAAAAAAGTTAATAAGCCTTCTTGAAATGAAACATTGCGTGTTTACTTGTACAACAAAATGCAGAACTATCAAAAAAAAAATCACCTTATGAATGAAACAAATGCATTTGTGTAAGTCAGTTTACTCTCTGGCCACATTGGTTATCATTCAGTACCATCTATAATCAAAAGTCTGAGGCAGATTTCGGATATTAGTGTATTGCAGCTGTCTAGCCTTTCTTTGTCCTTAGTTTGATCATTTGAAGTCGTATTTGTGGTGGTAGTGATCCATGTTTGCAAAGCCATTCTGTGTTAATAATTAAATTAAAGGTTAAGGCTGTCTTAGAAGTGTGGCTAATTTGTCTTTTGGTCATAACACCCCCTCTGTTTTTATCTCCACAGTTTGAAGGTGAGAGGGCTGGGCACTTGGCAAGGGACGACATTGCTTCAACCCAACAAGGATTTATTTCCAACCTCTGCTACACCCCCCTTCCCCTTCCCCTCCATTCAACTTCCTTTCTCCAACCTGACATCTGCAAAGTCCTCCTGTACCTACCTATACCAGCGAGTGAGAACATCCTGTCCCACTCAAGCCCCCCTTGTTCCCCAAATCACCAATGGATCAGAGGACACAGGGGGGGCCCTCTACGCCACCTCCACTCCCTGCCAATGCCCCCCCAGCAGAACGTGAGAAAGAAGGAGTAGGAGGAAAGAAGGATGATGAAGAGGAGAAGAAGAAACGAGAGAAACCAAGAGATGGAGCACAGAGTGAAACTTGTGGTGCTGAAAGTGGGACTAGTGACCAGCAACAACAGCAGCAACCCACACAGTTCTCAGTTAAAGAAACCAGTTACTCTGAGGGCAACGTCAAGCTCAAAATAGGCCTGCAGGCCAAACGCATGAAGAAGCCTCCTAAGATTCTTGAGAACTATGTTTGTCGGCCAGCCTTCCGAGCCACTGTAAGGCACAGTGGAGGCAGAGGCGGAGGGCGTGTTAATCGTGGGGCTGGAGCTAGTGATGGGAGCAGCCACACTTCTAGCCCAAGTCATGGAAAAGAAGGAGAGAAAAGCCCCTCTGTCAATCGAGGAGCACCTCTATCGTCTACTGCTCCTGCTGCTACATCTCCCTCACCTTCTCTTCCTCCTCCTCCTGTTTCCACCAGCCCAGTCACTCCTGTGAATGGAAGTGCTCCAGCAAAAAGGGTAAGGTTGTTTAACTTCTCACGCAGCATTTCTTAGATGTCTAAGAAAGAATGAGACTAGCTGAAATTACATAACAAGCATCCAATACACCAAACCAACAGGGAGAAGGGATAGACAAACTCAAATATCCATCTCACTCCACTTTCCTTTCACTAAGCTAACGTGGTTTCATCAGATAAATAAGCTTTGCACATCTTGCCACATTTTCTTTCTCACTCTTCTCTCTTTCAGTCACCCAAATACTTAAATTCTCTTTTGTTTTTTCCTTTTCCTCATTTGTCTGTTAACTATGATTTTCTGTCTGACCCAGAGTACTTTGTTGTTCACTCTTAGATTTTGTTAATGTCTTAATGTCTTTTTATCCCTATTTCTCTTTCTGCATTTCACACGCGTCTTCCCTTCCTTCTCCCATCTCTCTCTGCTATTGATTTAAAGGAAAAAAAACGGTAATAATGGTCCAAGATTCAAACAATGAACAGGAATTTTAGTGGCATAAAACATCAAATTACTTGTTAATATTTAGGAGAAATCCAGCACAGTTAATAATGCATCATAATTTCTTTGTTTCATGATTTTCCATATTACATTGATTTAAATGTATGTAACAGTGTTTCTGTGACTCAGTTTTTCCTTCTTTATATACGTATAGGGTCCTCCAAAACTTGCCTGTAAGACAGAGGGAAAAGCTGATGTAAAATCTGTTGCTTCTTCAGAGAGACCCCTTAACCTTCATCGCCCCACGACAGAAAGCAAATCGCACTCCACTGGAAAGAAAAACCATGTTCCACAAACCAACTCTGCCCCTGCCCCATCACCACCAATAATGCCCCCAGCTGCCACATCGCAACAAGACCCCAAAACAGATGGGATCTTAAAATCTTCTCAGTACAATTTTTCTGAGGGGCAAAAGGAACAAGAAAGAGGAATTTCTGCCTGGGGTACCCCTACTGTGACTGAGAAGCTTGCTCAGCTCATAGCTACATGCCCACCTTCAAAGTGCCCAAAGCCGAAAGCCCGGAAGGTGTCGCCAGCTCCAGCACACAGTAGCTCGCCTCCTTTAATTTCTAATCTGCAGCGCCCTGAAAGGGCTATGGCCAATAGGAACACCTATTCCAGGGCGGCGCACCTTGCTCCACCACCACCTGTTTCACGGCCCCCAGGTCGCCCATATGGGTCCAAAAACAAAGACAGTATTCTGGAAAAATTTTCTGGCACCTCTAGAAAAGAGGAATCAGATGGACTTTCAAAAGGTGTCACCAGTAGCAACAGCAGCACAACCACCACCACCACCACCACTGCTCTGTCTCAAAACAGTAGTCGTTTGACAACGACATCCACAAATGATAGCACTGACAACAGTACCACCAATGGAATGAAATCTCAATCTCGTCTTGGGCACTGCCCATCTCATTCTTCCTCCTCGGCTTCTCTTTCATCACCAACATTTTCCTCTTCTTCATCCTCATCCTCCTTAGAGAGAATAGGAAGTACAGGATGTCACATAGGTTTGCCAGGGTCCCTAGCCTCACACCCTAGAGCAAGCCCCTCCCGAATAGAGGAGTTTACTGAGAAAGACAAAGAGCGTGACCGAGACAAAGACACAGACTGTCCCAGAGATTTAAGTAAGGGCTCCACTCCCGCCATGCCAGGGAAGCAAGATGGTAAAGAAAGGTGTTCTTTGTCAGCTTCTCGAAGTGAGAGGAGTAAGCACAGTGAGAGCTCAAGCCCAGTCAAACGTAGTCCCAATCAGGAAAGTCGCGTTAGTGGGGTACCAAGTCCTGCTGAGTCCACCAAATGCACTATTTCACCTTCATACCCTTCTGGTGCCAGCATGAGCCCATTACCACTATGCGATGACACTGGGGCTGTATCTCCTGCATCACCAACTGAGCAGGATTCAAAGCCTCTTAAAAAGCGGCGAGGACGGCGACCTCGCTGGACGAAGGCGGTGAATCGAACCCACAAGTCTTTACTTGAGGCTGCTTCTAATCATCAGAAACTCGCCACACCAGTGCCCTCAGGACTTTCCTCCCTGTCCCCTGTTCGGCGTCCTGTGGGACGACCTCCCAATTCTAATCTTATGCCCCCTGTTGTTTCCGAACTTTTTGAATCTTCACCCAAGAAGAGGGGACGACCCAAGAACAAAATGCCCCGGTTAGATGCCCCAGCACGTGGCCGCACCCCAAACAAACTGGCACCCTCAAAAGTCTACTCCAGTTTGCTCAAATCTAAAGAAGAGCAGGATCCCCCTGTTTTGCACCCTGAAGTGGACTTCAATCCACCTAAACCCATGGCAAGAAAGCGAGGGCGCCCCAAGCGCTTGCCTCCAACCCTTCCTCAAGAAACCCAGCCCCCAACACTTGCTCCTGAATCAGGGGATGCTTCAGTAGGTGAAAAACCTTTTCGTAATAAGGGCAATGGGCAGCTCATCATGAAGACGATCATAGGCAAAATCAATAAAATGAAGACAGTAAAACGGAAGAGGCTCCTCAGTCAAATACTGCTTGGGCCGAAACCAGGGACTGAGCAGGAAGGCTCCAGAAACAGTGGGCCACCAGGAGCTCCGGCTGCTACAAAACCACAGTCTCTGTCGTCACTTGCTGCTACATTTGGGGGAAAATTAGGGCCCCAGATCAATGTTAGCAAAAAGGGGACAATATATATGGGTAAAAGGAGGGGTCGTAAGCCAAAATCATCAGCTAATCTCTCCCCAGGTGCCCCCACACCCCCTCCAGAACCGTTCTTGTCACCAAACACTTCTTCCCCACTCCATCATCATCCGTCACAAACCTTACAAAACCAGCAACACCAGTTGCCTCCGTCTGAGGTGTTCCCTTCCCCATCACTCTCACAGTCAAGTGGAGGTCAAAGTCCCATTAGTGATGCTAGCTTTGTTGAGCCTGGCTCGGTGCATTTCCCATCCCACCCTCACTGCAGCCATTCCCATCAGAGCCACCACTCATTCTCCTTTCCCCCACCTACTTTTTCAGCCCCCTCTGCTCGCACTGTAGGAGGCTCCACATCATCCACAGCTCACCCGTCTCAGAAGAAGTCTTCTTGCCGGGGTTACCACCATCACCACCACCACTACCGGCAACATTACCATTATCGAAAGTTTTCTCCTCCAAGGCCACTATTGCCCACGTCTCCTGCTCCTCTGAGTGAGCTGAAGGAGGCCACGCCTTCCCCAGTCAGTGAATCGCACAGCGAAGAGACGGTACCCAGTGACAGTGGCATTGGAACAGACAATAACAGCACCTCGGACCGTGGGGAAAAGGCTGGTAGTGCAAGTGGCTTAGCTGGTGTAGGGGTCTCGCAGGGTATGGCAAGTGGACTCTTAATGCCTGGTGTCATAGGTCCAGCCATGGGAGCAGGAATGGGGCTTTCTTCAAGAGGTAGGAGGAGGCACTCCTCTTCAGTTCTCTTGGAACGTCCCTCACCTACACCCTCCCCACTTGGAGCGAGGGCATCACCTGACCCAAGAAGACCACACCCAGCTGCCCCATCTTCTGCTTTGGTTGGACATAAAGAGAAGCACAAACATAAGTGCAAGCGTCGTGGACATGGCTGCCCTAGCTATGACAAACTAAAAAGGCAAAAGCGCAAACGCAAGAAGAAGTACCTGCAGCTACGGACACGCCGACAAGACCCAGACTTTTTGGCTGATTTAGATGAGATCTGTGTTCAGCTCAGTGATATACGAATTGCTCATCGCACACCTACACTTCGTTTGGGTAGCAGCTTGGGTCTGGGTGCTGGAGCAGCAGGCCCAGGCCGTGGGTCTGGCTTGGGAAGTGCCAGAGCCAGCAGCAGCCTTGGAGGTGGGACCAATCCACCACCCCATCACTATCTCCATAGAGATCTCTTACCCACCATCTTCAGGATAAATTTTAGTGGATATTATTCACCCCACCCAGCCTACCCATGTGATTCACTTCATTATGTCCGTAAGCCAGATCTTAAAAAGAAAAGAGGACGACCTCCTAAGCTCAGAGAATCTATATCAGAAGTACCGTTTGTACCTGGGTTAGGCTTTCCTCTCTCCAGCGGCGGTTTCTATCACCCTTCATATGGTGTCCCATACTCTTCTGCCCCACTGGGACTTGGCTACTATCGTGGTTATACCCCAGCAAGTGCCCTGTACTCCCACCCCCATCACCAGGCTCCCCACTCTGGCCCATCCCACCATGTTCATTCCCCCTCTTTTCCTCCACCTCCACCCCCTTCTTATGTACATCATCATCACCCATCCCACCTGCTGCTTAACCCCTCCAAATTTCACAAGAAGAAACATAAGCTACTTAGGCAGGAGTATCTAGGTGGTGGTCGGTCATCAGTACTCTATCCTGCCATGTCGTCTGAGCTGTCATTTGGCTGGCACCACAAACACAAGCATAGACACAAGCACCGTGATCGCTGTGGAGAAGAGGAGGGTGATGATGGTGGTGGAGTTGTAGGTAGCATAGGTGGCAGAAGTGGAGGAGGTGAGGGGTTGGGAGTTGGAAGAGGGGAGCGAGGGAGTGTAGAGTCTCTGCAGCGCTGCCGGTTTGGGCGAGATGGCTCTGCTGACTCCAGTGCTAACAAACAGGCAGCTTCTGCCAACTCTCCTTCCTCTTCCTCCTCATCTTCTGCAGAACGGTACAAGAGAAAAGAGGCCTCTTTGTCTTGTCTTGGGCCTTCACGACTATCTTTGGGCAACACGAGCCGGGGACATCATCCTGTTGACTCCTGGTTTAGGATGGGAAGTTCTGATACTGATTACTCCAAACTCTCTAGAAACCAGTCCCTTTCTGGGTCTGGTGTATTCTCTGAAGGACATGCACAAAATACAGTGGAGTGCTCTGAGAGTGATGAGGAAGATGCTGCTTCCCCCACTGAGGAGGCAGAGACCAGCCACACCAACTTGTTTGCATCTGCACTATCTCGTACCTCGCTCAAGGGGAGTCGGAGCAAAAAAGGTGGAACGTCAGAGAGCCCTAGCCTTTCACGTTTGGATCGTACAGTGAGAAGGGATCGTTCCACATCTGCAGAGAGGAGAGAGATGGGTAAGTGAAAAATCTCAAGAGCTAATGCTGATACTGAGAAGCCTATTGAACTATAAACCATAATTATAACACGCAAATATTACATTACATCCATGTTCAGTTCAGTAATGCCCTTGCATTTTTTACATGTTGTTTTCAACCGACTGAATGGGCCTGCTGAGGTGACCCAAATTTAGTTTGACATTGTGAAGGTTGCAGAATTAATGCAGTGAAATGTAGTCACTCTCCAAATATAGCTTTACCTCGGCGTCCTCCATAATTCTGTGCTAAAATTTTATTGGATGTCACTTGCTTCAGTGCGTGCCGCAAATTTATGATTCGTTTTCAGTACTTCCTGTCAAGTGTTCTGTATTGATTGATAAAGTGGTTTATACAAGAATAGTCAAAGCTGAAGCTTGTAGTTAAAGGTCCTACAATACATACTACCAAGTATACTACAAAATGACTAGTTGTGACATAATTTCCTCTGCACTTAAATGGCAGTGTGATTCCAAATATGCTACTTGCATATACAGACTTTTTATGGCTAAATTTCTTCACACTCACACATACACACAACTGCTCAAATGTTACAGTACTGAACCAGGTAAAACAGAGCAGTTTATAACAGTGCAGCCTCTCAGTCATGCTGGGATGGATGGGCAGTGTGTTTGTGTATATGTGTTAATGCGTAGAGGGTCTAGTGAGATAGCAAAGTGTAGTATGTAATCCAGGATTAGAGCTCAGGACATGAGGTCATCCACCGGTCATTGACGGCACCATTAATTCACTGTAGCAGTGAGAGCAAGAAACTGATGAGAAAGAGTAAAAGAGGAGGATTAAAGGCTAGAGGAAAATAGGACTGATAAAAAAATAAGACTAAGGCTGTGAATAAGATGTGATTGGAAGGAAGTTTTAGTTGATGAATTGGTGCCCATATATAGTTAGTGGTGCTTGCCAAGGCAGTCATTATTATGTGATTTGAGCAAAGAGGTAACCATAAGTATTAAACTCTGACTTGTAACTCGTCTTGCACAGAGAAAAAAAAAACAATGAAATGGAGAGATGTGGAAGGATGGGTTTGACTGATGGAAAGATAAGATGAATAGAACATAATAGACTAGACTGTGTTGAAAGTGAGTTAGACTGAGAGTAAGTTAATTAAAGGGATAATGGAGGATAGAGGGAACACAGTTAATGAGGCCCTGCACACATGAATAGACGATGCTGCTTTTTTTGCTGAATCTGTGGGACGATTCTTTTCTTCTACATCAGAATTTGGCCATTAGGAGATGGGGAGATAGATTGGATTATAGATGCTGTAGAAACGATGCTCAGGTCCCCAGTCTGTTAATAAACTTGTTCTAAATAAAGATAACAAGCTAATCATGAATTTGAGATTTTAGCTTAGTCAGTGGCAGGCTGCTGTTTTCTGTATTAAATATTGCCCAACGCTCAAAGGATACCAAATTGGCCAGTCAGTAATTTCTGCTGGAAACAATCCTTTGGTATACACAGACTCATATATGTGTGTGTGCTTTTTTTTTAATTTATTTTATTTTAGCCTTTGTTTTCATTATAATTGTCTTTGTTGACTATGAAATAGGGATTTGCATTTTGGTCAAATTTAACTGCTCGAGTAGTTGACATGCATGCCGTGGGACCTTGGGTGATAAGTGAGTTCTGTTACAATGCTAATTTTTTTAATTGTTGTTCTAATTTGTTTAATTGTTTGTGAAAAAATTTAACTCTCCTTTTGGTTTAATCTCATAGGGAATGTATCTGGCATGCAAAACCGGGGTGGCCAATCCAGTGTTCCTGATGTTTCTGAGGGTCCCCATCATCGGCACCACCATCACCACCACCCTCCTCTATCCCTCTCGCACTCTTCCTCCTGCCTTTCTCATTGCACTCTTGACCAGCCTGGAAGTGCTGCAGCTCTCCGGCCCACCAGTCGCCAGGCTAGTCCCTCCACATGCTCCTCCCAGCCTGCATGCTGCCTTGACTCCCCCCCTTCACATCACTCCCATCGGCCCCCTCCCAAAAACAACCTGCACCATGTCAACAAGATCCTCCGTGCAAAAAAGCTCCAGAGGCAAGCACGCACAGGAAACAATGTGGTGAAAAAACGGGGTCCAGGCCGTCCCCGTAAGCACCCTCTGCCCTCGCCTCCACCGTCACCCCCACCACAGGCATCTGAACAGGAGAACCACCCATTACCTGAAAGGCACAGAGGAAGTGTGCTCTGGGAGGGAGACACCGTGGTTGATGCCATTGAGTCTGTAGTGCAGAGTCAGCGTAGAAAAGGACGCAAGCGGAAGCGCTGGGAGAGGGAGACAGAAGGAGGCGATGAGGAAGAAGAGGAACCAGAGGAGGAAAGAGAGGTGGAGGAAGAAGAAGAAGAACGGTCAGCTGCTAGAGAGGAGGATGTGATGCCGAAAGCTAGAACAGAAGGAGGGAGGGAATGGTTGACGCAGGAAGAAATGCATTGTTTTCGCAGGTATGCAGTATAATATACACAACCATTCAAAAGTGTGGGGTCAGTATGATTTAAAAAAACAACTAACAACTTCATTTCAGCAATAATTGACAAAAGTTACAGTAAAGACATTTAATGTTTCTAAACATTCCTATTTCAAATAAATGCTGTTCTTTTGAACTTTCTATTCATCAAATAATAAGGGTTTCCACAAAAATATTTAGTACAACTGTTTTTAATATTGATAAGCACATCACTTCTTTTCTCACAGTGTCTCTCTATACCCCTTTAGTCTCTCTTTCCGAGAGCTTCCTATGCTCTGATTGGTCAGATGGCCCAGTTTGTTGTGATTGGTCTACCGCTTAGAGTGCCTGTTGGAAGCGAAACAGCCATTACCATATCTGAATTTCAGCTGTTTAATCTGTTTAAAATCAGCATGAAATACAAATTGACATTTCTACTTTCATTACAAATTTCTCTGGCTCCGTGTTGTGGTCAAAAAGCTTCCCCAAAAATGCAGGTGATATTTTACATTTTTTTTCTTAATCTCAAAATAAATGAATGGGTTCTTTTGCAGTGCACTGGAGGGAAAACCTGATAGCCAGTCCTCCCCAGAGCGCACAGGCCCTACTTCCGTGGAACAAGCCCCAAACCCACCAGTGACCACTCAGCGGGAGAAGAGAGTTGCTAGACCACCCAAAAAGAAGTTTCAAAAGGCGGGGCTTTACTCTGATGTGTACAAGACTGATGAGTAAGGGTGAACATGTTCAGCAAGCCTATTTTCTTATCTAACATTCATATCCCAAGTACATAAATGTAACCTTTCTGCATTTCCCCAACAGTCCTCGCAGTCAGCTGCTACAGCTAAAGAAGGAGAAGTTAGAATACACTCCAGGTGAACATGATTATGGCCTTCTACCTGCTCCCATTCATGTTGGTGAGTTTTTCCTTTACGCTTAGCTTTCAGTTGTGACCTTTTAGTCTACAGATGTTGACATGCATCACTTAGTTTAGCACAATATCTAATTGCAGTTTAGTTGACAGCTGGATTTATGATTTTTGACATTTTTACTATTATTTCAACAAATAAGCTTGTGGACTTGGTATACAGCTTTCATAGTAATTCCTAACCAGTTTATTATGCATAGCCTCATGGGCAATCAGGCTGATTAGTTATGGTGGATGAGTTATGAGGTGATTAGTTCATCCAATATTGGAATGGGGCAGCCTCAAGTTAAAGGGCAAAGCAACTGAATTAATAACTGCAATTTGTCATTGGTGTTTGTCCAGGGAAATACTTGAGACAGAAACGCATTGATTTCCAGCTGCCTTATGACATCCTGTGGCTTTGGAAACATGATCAGGTAGCTCCTTTAAACCACGTCTTTTCCTGAACTAACAGCTGCATTTGTCATTTAAGTTTTTCACTGCAAAAATCACTGTATTAATCAGTATTTTGTTCTTGGTTTCCAATAAACATCCTTAAAACAAGATACATTCCCTTGTAAGATAATGGAAAATATGTTCGTTTTTCTTTCCTTTTGGCAAATGTTTTTTTTTTTCTTGTTGTAAGCATAAATCTAACAAAATTTAGTAAGGTTTGTGAAAAAATAATTTGCCTATAGGGTTATAAAAATAAACTTAATTCGGGATATATTTTCTCAAAACAAGTTTTAATGTTTAAAAAGATTTTTAGCAGTTTAATGTCTGTTATGCCTGATTGCTTGCAAAAATCTTTCTAATAAAATATGCATCTTTGTTCTTTGTAGCTCCACAAGAGACCCGATGTGCCTCTCTACAAGAAGATCAGATCCAGTAAGGATATTTTCATCATTTTGATCTCTACCCATGAACATGCATGTGTTTCCAAAACTATACTGATTTGACAGGACTGGGAGTTGTTGATTTCCTCATGACTATCTTGCTCTCGTTTTTGTATTGTGTTTTGCGTGCATGTTTGCGGATGATTAAGAGTAACGCATCAATATTTTTTTTTTTTAGATGTCTATGTGGATGTGAAGCCTCTTTCTGGCTATGAAGCCACTACTTGTAACTGCAGGGCGCCTGAAGACCACGGCGAGAAGGGCTGTCAGGACGACTGTCTAAACAGGTAACAGGGCAATTAAATACTTCATTTTTGGACCAGTCTTATGAGGCTTACATCATCTTCTCTGCTTACTCATTAGAGTAGTTGTAGTTCATAATGTGGATCGCATTGGTTTCTCATCTCTGTCTCAGGATGATCTTTGCTGAGTGTTCTCCAAGTACATGTCCGTGTGGTGAGCAGTGTGATAACCAGCATATCCAGAAGCATGAGTGGGTGCAGTGCCTTGAGCGCTTCCGAGCTGAGGGAAAGGGCTGGGGGATCCGCACCAAGCAGCCCCTACGTTCCGGCCAGTTCATCATTGAGTACTTGGGAGAGGTGGTCAGCGAACAGGAGTTCAGGTTAGCTGCAATTTGGCTTTAAACAACAAAGATGAGACATAGATTTTAACTAGTTTGAACATTCTGTCATGCTCAAATCGTATCTAAAAACTATTTATTTATTTATTTATTTACGGTCGTGTACTAACCATGTGTGATTATTATTTTTTTTATTTTATTTATTTATTTTATTGTTTTAATTTAAAGTAGGGCTGTTCCCGACTAGTTTCTAGTCAACTAGTAGTCATTCATTTAAAGGGATAGTTTACCCAAAAAAGAAAATTTGATGTTTATCTGCTTACCCCCAGCGCATCCAAGATGTAGGTGACTTTGTTTCTTTAGTAGAACACAAATGATGATTTTTAACTCCAACCGTTGCCGTCTGTCAGTCAAATAATGGGAGTGAATGGGAACTTGGATCAATAAGAGTCGAAAAACCTTACATAGACAAATCCAAATTAAACCCTGCGGCTCGTGACGACACACTGCTGTCCTAAGACACGAAACGATCGGTTTGTGCGAGAAACCGAACAGTATTTATATAATTTTTTACCTCTAAAACACCACTATGTCCAACTGCGGTCTGCACTCGCTTAGTGAGGTCTGATCGTGCTCTGAAAACGGCAGTGATGCCTGGCACTCATTGAAGTATAAGCGCGAGACATCACTGCTGTTGTTGAAAATAGTGGTGTTTTAGAGGTAAAAAATTATATAAATACTGTTCGGTTTCTCGCACAAACCGATCGTTTAGTGTCTTAGGACATCAATGTGTCATCACGAGCCGCAGGGTTTAATTTGGATTTGTCTAAGGTTTTTCGACTCTTATTGATCCAAGTTCCCATTCACTCCCATTATTTGACTGACAGATGGCAACAGTTGGAGTTAAAAATCATCATTTGTGTTCTACTGAAGAAACAAAGTCACCTACATCTTGGATGCCCTGGGGGTAAGCAGATAAACATCAAATTTTCATTTTTGGGTGAACTATCTCTTTAAGGCGTTAGTCGACTAATTGCATGTTTATATTCATTTAATTACTTAAATATATACTGAGAATGCCAAACCATAATGATCCTTTAATATATATATGCGTAACATATATAAGCCATCTCCAAAGCATAGTGGACACGCCTAAAGAAAGAAGTGCAGCTTTCATACAGATTACATAAACTTGGAGTATTTCAATTTCAAGCTTTCTATAGTTATATTTCTCATGTCTGTGAGGCAAGTAGCCTATACTTTGAATTACGGTTAATTTTTGTGACCCGCTCCAGTTCACGGAGGCTGAGATGGCAAAAAAAGCGTATCTTGTGTGTATTCTTTATTTTATAAAGGCACAAAGCTTTCTTGTTACTGTCAGTTTACACAAATAAAAGTAGACCCAGTTTCGTATGATGTATTACTGTTATCTATATGACCAAAAATGACAGAGTTGTTTCCGCAGTAAGCACACCAATACTTCAGCTTCCACACTGCACAAACACTTGAATATGCACCTAATAATAGTGCACATTTATCTAGATTAATGTTAGAGCGAGCGGCCAAGTAAAGTTGCTTCTACTAGCATGTTTCAAATGATAAGTCATATTTGAGGTTGATGGATGATAGGCAAACGTTTGGATTTCCTTCCCAACATATTGTAATAATCACACACAGTAGGGAATGCCATGATATTGCAGCCTAAATCATCACAGTACATAACAGTCCATGTGTTAAGCCTCTTTGGGGCTTCTCCACAACGTAACTCTCACGGGTGTGGGAAAAACAGTGAAGGTGGACTCATCAGAGAATGATATGTTTCACATTGTCCACAGCCCAAGATTTGCACTGTTGGAACTATTGATACTGATATTTGGAATGAGTGACCAATGGTATATAGCAGTCCGACCATGAATATTGAGTCTGTGGAGCTCCCGACGAACAGTTTTGGTAGAAAAAGGAGAGTCGAGGTGCGCATTTAATTCTGCAGTGAGTTGGGCAGCTGTGGTTTAATGTTTTCTGGATGCAATCCAGATTAGTACCTGGACATCCCTTTCTCCTGGAGAGCTTCCTCTTGCGTCTACAGTTACTCCTGTTGGATGTGGTTCGTCCTGCTGTGGTGGTATGTCGACATTAACCTGGATACCATAACTCTCGAAACACCACAAAGACTTGCTGTCCTGGTCACAGATGAGCCAGCGAGCTGTGCACCAACAATTTGTCCTCTTTTGAACTCTGACATTATGTTGTGTGGATTGCGATATTTTATGTACAGCTGTGCTATTGCTCTGCTAATTCAACCTTCACACTCTGCTCTCACTGATGGAATGGACAATTAGTGAAGATTGACCACCAGGCTGTGCATATATAGGCGATTAATTGTACCTTTTTTATAAAATTTGTATAATTTGTTTTTAATTAATTCACATATATCATTTTTTTTATAATGCAATAATTCATATAAATATAAAAAACTACCTTTTTTATGAAATGTTTTGAATTATTTTTGCTTATTTTCTATTTCAGTTTTAGTTTTACTTTATTTACTATACAGTTTACTGTAATTTTATCATACATTCAGCATGTCTCTTTCTTGTTTAGGAGTCGCATGATGGAGCAGTACTTCTCCCACAGCGGCCACTACTGTCTGAACCTGGACAGCGGCATGGTCATCGACAGCTACCGCATGGGCAACGAGGCTCGCTTTGTCAACCACAGCTGCGAGCCCAACTGTGAGATGCAGAAATGGTGAGTGAAATGAGACCATTGATGAGTCACTGATGAAGTACGGCAATAAAATCCCATCAGCTTCTGATGAGTTCGGAAACAGAAAGGTCATTTTTAATGGTGAGTCAGTGGGGATGTGGACAACCACGAGTACTGAGTAAGCAATGACTTTATCATCTAGAAATTGCTGTATTATGAACAAGCCATGGTCATGTTGAAAAATTAAAGAGGAAGGTCACATTTTTCTCTTTTACAGAAGGTGTTGAAACTGTTATTTCATAATAAATTAGTGCAATTAGTTGAAATCTAAAGGATTATATATTAGCAATGGGATTGTGAACTCAAGATCCAGGTCAGTGACCAACATCTGCTTGGTACGTAACACTATTACAGACATGTCGGGTTTTTGTGTACACACACAGTCCACAAAAAAAAAATGTTATCTCTTCCATCTCTTGCTGTTTTTTCTCTTTCACACACACATTAAAAACTGTGCTTGTAGGCTGAATGGTGGCAGATCATCCATCTTGTCACACAAGAGCGATTATCTGAAGCTTGTGTTTTAGGGTGGGGGACACAGCTGTGCTGCCCAGTGGTTAGCTGTTAGCGCGCACACACACCCACATCTGTGCCTAAATGGCCTCATTCTACCTTATTGCATATTTTACAACTTAGCCTAGTTTTTCAATATCAGATCCATAATGCTTGTTGTTACTTGACATGGCTTGAGTTAATTTAATTTAATTTCAAAGATCGACACTCAGATGCAATGTAGCTACAATATATTGAAGCTTTTAACACTGTTAAAAAAGTTTTGAAAGAAATTAATAGTTTTATTCAGCAAGAATGTATAAATTTGATCAAGACTTGACTGCAAAAGATTTCTATTTCAAATAAATGCATATTCATATTCATTAGAAGTGTATCACAATTTCCAAAAATATTAAGCAGCACAACTTTTTTCAACATTGATAATAATATATTTTTTTTCTTGAGCAGCAAATCAGCATATTAAAATCATTTCTGAAGGATCACATTGAAGACTGGAGTAATGATGCTGAAAATTCAGCTTTGACATTACAAGGATAAATTAAGTTTTTAAATATATTAAAATAGAAAACTTTTATTTTAAATTGTAATAATATTTCACAATATTACAGTTTTACTGTATTTTTGATCAAATAAATACAGGATTGGTGAGCATATGAGACTTTTTTTCAAAAACATTAAAAAACTTACTGACCCTTTTGAGTTGTAAAGTATATATGGAAATATTATTATTAAGAAAGTCTCCAAAGAAAATGTGAAAGGTGATTGCAAAAGTTAAACCAGATTAGATCAGATTATTAGAGATTTAACAATCCGTTTCATAATTGCTTTAGAAACTTGACCTAGGTGGAACATTGAGTTTAAATCATGAATCAATCTGTCTGTCTTTCAGGTCGGTGAATGGAGTGTACCGTATTGGTCTGTTTGCTCTGAAAGACATCAACAGCGGAACAGAACTGACATATGACTACAACTTCCACTCCTTCAACACGGAAGAACAGGTATGTTAGAAGGGTTTCAGTCACCCCTATGTCAGGAACATGCCTGTCTGAAGTATGTACATACACATGCACACGCAGCTGTGTTTTGTAGCAGATTGTACTTCATTCATCCAGATCGCTGGTGCTGATTCAGTCACTCATAGCCTCCTGATTATTCTAGCCACAGTATCTAGAAGGGTTGGGACTCCAAACAACATTATATACAATATATTATATGTAATATTTTTATTTTGTTAACACTTTATTTAAAGCCTTTGTATAGGGAAGAGGATTAGGGCCAAGCAATAATAAAAAAATAAAACCATCTCGAGATTAAAGTTGATAAATTTCGAGAAAAAAAGTTGAAATAAAATGTTAAGAATAAACTCGTTAAATTACGAGCAAAAACTCATTACATTTCGAGAAAAAAGTTGAGATAAATGTTGAGAATAAAGTAATTAAATTACGAGCAAAAAGTTGTTAAATTACGAGAACAAATTTGTTAAATTATGAGAAAAAACTCGTTAAATTTCGAGAAAAAAGTCGAGATAAAATGTTGAGAATAATTATGAGAAAAAACTCGTTAAATTACGAGAACAAATTTGTTAAATTACGAATTTGTTCTGATAATTTAACAACTTTTTTCTTGTAATTTAATGACTTTATTCTCAACATTTTATTTCGACTTTTTTCTTGAAATTTAACAATTTTTTTCTCGAAATTTAACAACTTTAATCTCAAAATGGTTTTATTTTTTTTATTATTGCTTGGCCCTAATCCTCTTCCATATTTATATGCATTGTGAAGGTATGTTATAATGCATTATATATTTTGACAAATAATTGTAACCAAAGTTAAAATGCATTGTAATATTTGCAGATTCCTTGTTACATCTGAAATTGGTTGTTTGTCATGTGATTTAATCATTATACTTTCTAAAGGCGTAACATAAGTATTATAATATATTATAACTATGGTTACAATTATTCACAAGACCATACAATGCATTATAAGGCATAATTCATATATAACAAATACTAAATTTATAATGCATTATATATAAAGGCTTTAACTATTTTTATTTATTATAATTTATTTCACATTAATGAGGTTGAAAAACAGTGTTGTGGACAGTTTACATTTATTTACTTTTAAGCAGACTTTACTTTTAATCTTATTTTTATTTATTCTCACGTTTTTTGATATGCTTATTTTGATATGTGTATTTGTGCTTGTTAGTCAATTGAAGCATTTTTTTCTTGCTTGCCAAATGATAATGTTTCTCTGCTCTTGTTGCTATGCAGCAAGTCTGCAAGTGTGGCTCAGAGGGCTGCCGTGGCATCATTGGCGGCAAGAGCCAACGAATCAATGGGCTGCCTGGGAAAGGGGGCGGATCAGGGGGCGGAGCCCGAAGGCTTGGGAGACTGAAAGAGAAACGCAAGTCCAAACACTCACTGAAGAAGCGGGTATGAGACATTCAATAATGCTGCACTACTATTGGCTACAATAGCTACTAGTACAGCACAGTCCTAATGCAAAACTATTTCTTTGTGTTTGACCTAAGGAGGAAGAGTCCAGTGACAGCAGCAAGTTTTACCAGCACCTTTTAATGAAGCCCATGTCAAACAGAGAGAGGTAGGATCCCATGATCACACACTTTTTTTAATTTCTGGGCTGGTTTAAAGGGGCCATATTTTGCAAGTCTAATTCATTGATGGTTTTGTACCAAAAAATAGTAATTTAGTTATTTTAGTATTATATATATATATATAGCTTATATATATTAGTGATTTTGTTATGTACTTTTGTCATTTTTTATTATATTATATTATATTATATTATATTATATTATATTTTATAATACATTTTATAATACATTTTATAATAATTTGAATAATATATAATAATTGTATTAATTATATTTATTTTATTTATTTAACATATTTTTATTTACCTTTATTTTTATTTCAATAATTTTGTACTTTAACATGAAAATGACCTGTTATATTTGGTTAATCTGACATAGTAAAGGTCCAGACATCCTCCACTGATTTCTTGTTTAATACAGAAACTTTGTGCTGAAACATCGAGTGTTCCTGTTGCGGAATTGGGAGAAGATGCGGGAGAAACAGGAACTTCTGAAGCGAGAGGGAGAGAGAGAGCGAGAGAGGGAGAACAGCGGTCTGTCTCTTTACACACGCTGGGGAGGAGTCATCCGCGATGACGGCAACATCAAGTCAGGTGTGTGGGCATGCGCACAAGTGAACAGTTTTGGGGAAACTTACTTTTGAAAGTAATGCATTACAATATTGAGTTACTCCGTAAAAAAAATAAATGATTGCGTTAGTTACTTTACATTACTTTTGTGTTTACTTGGGCTGGGCTTGCTTTTTTGTTTTTTAATAACAACAAAAAAAGTTCTATTTTCTGGCAAATGTTAAGGCCGTTTCACACCAAAAGTGCAATGAATAAGCCTCAGGCTAAAAGAAATGCATAGTTACACCTTTACAGTAGAGCAGTTCAAACAAACATTTCAGCAGTGCTGCCATTCTAGATTAAAAAAGAATAGGAAACAGGAAAAGGAAGTTCAACACTCTTATTTATAAATCCAATCTAAAGTCATTTTTCCTTATTAGTATGGTTGAATAAGATCATTGAAGGTCAGCAACAAATACATTGGTTAATAAAGTGAAATTAAATACATACAGTATATTGTAAATTGAAAAAGTAATGTTACTTACTAGTTACTTGAAAAAGTAATCTGATTACATAACTCAAATTACTTGAAATGTGTTACCCCCAACACTGCAAGTGAATAATATGCATGTCAGCTGACTAATATATGCATGCAAGATTGTCATTTACTGCTTTGATTATTCAGACTGTTGGTAAATCTTGATTAACACGATTAGCATTGTTTGTTGCTTTTTTCCAGACGTATTTCTGACTCAGTTCTCAGCATTGCAGACGTCACGCTCTGTGCGCACACGCAGACTTGCGGCAGCTGAGGAGAACACGGAAGTTACGCGCACTGCACGCCTGGCACACATCTTCAAAGAGATCTGTGACATGATCACAAGCTACAAGGGTAAAGGGACACTAATTCATTCACACAAACGCCATCACGCGTAAACCCATAAAAACGTGCAGTTTTTGCTATTAACCTTATTGTTGGTGGTCGCTTTAATGGCTGTATAATCATTTTCATTATGCAAAGCAAGAACCAAAGTCATAATCATGGAATAACGGAATTAGACTTTGGGTTTGATGTGCAATTCACATCTGTAGTTTCTCAGTTTGGTTGACTGACACTTGTTAGTTATTCGTTCTGATGGAAATCTCATTTTAAATGATTTAGTTATGCAAAATTCAATTAGTGAGGTATGCGATTCTGCAAAAGGCTTTGCTTTTGATTTTTGAATCTAGTTTCAATTTAATCTTAGTGTATTTTTGTTTTATTGCCTCAGTTTCATGAGACGTATTTGCACTAACACACACTGCTTATGACCTACACTCACATAATCAATTGCTTTCTTGTACTTTAAAGATTCGTCTGGTCAGACTCTTGCTGCTCCACTGCTTAACCTGCCTTCTAGGAAGAGGTGAGAACAATATTATGTTTTTAGTACAGATTATTTATAATATAAATATGTATTCTTTAGTTATTTGGTGCAGTTAAAGGGTCTGCAGAGGTTTAAGGCCCTGATATACTCATATATATATATATATATATCATTGTCAAACAAAATCAGGCCAAAACGTAGTTCATTTGGAGTTTGGTTCAGGAGTTGAAACAGCTTACCAAAGTGAACTTTCTGGAAAAGTTTGCTACGGCTGGTAAACTCCTTTGATGTACCATTGGTCCATGATGATTACAAAACAGGCGGGTGTCCTCTGAGGCTTTGCCTTCTTTGACTTGGAAATCTTCTCTGGTTCATTTCTTCTGTTAAGTGCGAGTAAAAACATGAACACACCAGAGAGCTGTTTTATAGTAGTAAATAAAGTTGTAATTATAATTGAAAGAATTATTCATTAAAAAGCAGTGAGAACAGTCTTAAAGGGATAGCTCACCCAAAAATGAAAATTATCCCATAATTTACTCACCCTCAAGCCATCCTAGGTGTATATGACTTTGAGTTATATTAAAAAATATTATGGCTCTTCCAAGATTTATAATGGGAGTGAATAGTAACCGATATTTTGAAGCCAAGAAAAGCACATCCATCGTAAAAGTAATCCAGGGGGTTCATAAAGGCTTTTTGAAGCGAAATGAAAATTCTGGTTTTAGACTTCTAATTCATGATCGGTGTTTTGTTTTGCTCTATCCTCTGCACTTCTGTGTTTGTCAGTACGTCATGGACGTGCTTTTAAGGGCTTCAAAATCACGATGACTATTCACTCCCATTATAAAGCTTTGGAAGAGCCAAAATATTTTTTTAATATAACTCTGATTGTGTTTGACTGAAAGAAGAAAGTCTTATACACCTAGGATGGCTTGAGGGTGAGTAAATTATGGGATAATTTTAATTTTTCATTTTTATTTTTGGGTGAACTAACCCTTTAAGATATGTGTTACGGTCACTATAACATTGTCATTCTTTACGGCAATACTTACTTTTTGTACTGTGTTCATGTGTGTCTACAGAAACATACAGTACTATGAGAAGGTCACCGATCCGCTAGATCTCAGTACCATAGAGAAGCAGATCCTCACTGGACACTACAAAACTGTTGAGGCATTTGATGCGGACATGCTCAAAGTGTTTCGCAATGCTGAGGTTAGTCCCAGTTTTATTACACTTATTACTCACAAATATGATTATATTATGCTATAATGTAAATCATTACGATATCATTATAATGAATGATGATGCAAATAATTATAATTAATGAAATCATTGTAATCAATATAAGAAGTATTCAAAGTATAATAAGTATATGAACAAATGAGGTTTAAGGTGCATTCAGAAATTTTATTCTCCAAAAAAAAAAGAAAAAAAAAGAAGATAAAAAAAAGAAAAAAAAATTATAAAATATAAAGTAATAGTTTAAGATAATGATGAATTTGATGAATCTTATTTTTCAGTTGATTGTACATGGATCTGGCTTATTCTGCCGTACTTTCTTTAAAGTCTTTTCTTATTCTCAACAGAAATATTATGGCCGGAAGTCTGCTGTAGGTCGTGATGTGTGCCGGCTGCGGAAGGCGTACTATGGTGCACGTCATGAGGCTGCTGTCCAGATTGATGAGATTGTGGGTGAGACGGCCAGTGAGGCCGACAGCTCTGATTCGCTGGAGAGAGACCATGCCCACCACCACCATCACCATGACGGAGGGGGCAGTCACGACAAAGACGATGATGTGATCCGCTGCATCTGTGGCATGTACAAGGACGAAGGGCTCATGATCCAGTGTGAGAAATGCATGGTATGTGCTCATATTTGATATTATTTTATATATAAATATATATAATATAGCAATTTATCCCACACCATTTTTGAAACATGATTGATATGTCCATGAAAGATACTTTTAAATTATTTGACTTGAGGAGAGCTGTGCTATTACTTTTCCAAGTGATCAAACTAAATTTTTTCATCTGGTAGTCTGTAAAATTGGCAAGTAGTGACCAGATGCCATATCTGGGACATGAATATTATTTAGGAGTAGAGTCTTTTAACTTGTCACAATAAGCAACCACCTAGCACTGACCTTGCAACATCTAAACACTCTGCTAACTGCATAGCAACACCCTAAATACCACGCAGAACACCTTAGCAACACCCTACCAACTACATAGCAATGGAGGGTGTGCAGTGATGTCACTTTCCCACCAGAACACGCCCTCCTCGGCCGCAATGAGTGGCAAAAGAGCCTGCTGCAGCCTGCATAACTGGATTTAATAGGGGAAAATGCAAATAAAGCAAACGATTATCAGTTTAAGTTAAAGGCTGATGGACCTGATATAGTGTTCCTTACAACTTAGTAAAGAACAAGTGATTCATGAATGTTGATATATGGCCAGGAATCGTGTTTAATGACAATTATATGTGCCTGATTTTGACACCGGGAAATACATAAAGCAAATTTGCCTGTGAACGCTTTATATAAATGCAATATAGGTCTAAATCTGGGTGATCATCACTTATATCAGTGTTATATTTATCATCAGTGCTAAAATTTGGATGTTTGATTTTTAACAGTATTTTTATTTATTGAAATTAATTTTAATTACATAGCATATTACATTTAATTACATACTAATATTATGCATTATTATGCATTGTAAATTATGCAAAATTACAGCATTTAAATGGTTCACCTTTTCGTATATTCTCCTTGCTGTCATAGTGTCTCTCTCAGTGATTGGGACACAGATTTTACTAGCAAAAATTTATAAAATGAATAATATATGTGTCAAATAATGTTTTTAGTCTTTTCTTCCTGTGGGGGAGACTACAATAATTTACTATGAATTAAATGGAAATCAAATTAAATACAATTTATTGTGTAACCAAAATACCAATAATGCCCAAAAGAAAAAGAAAAAAACTTAGCATGTGACTTTTAATTATAAACAAGCCCGAAATACACCGGGACTCTTATTTTGAAATGTCTGTACTATTGCAGGCTGATCCTTCAGATTCTTACAATCGTCTAAAACATTTTATATAAAGTCCATGAAGTAGACTTTGTAATAATTCATCAACTTGAGTTCATTAGCAATCGCTTGGCATAAATCTGCGCTTTTCATTGATTGAGAATCACTTTGAAGCACTCCGAAGCGCTGTTGCGCAAGCTTGTAGAACGCGCAACGGTGCCGCCTTGTGACTTTGCAACATGCAGCGCCGTGGGAATGCTAGTGGGAGTAAACAGATGGTTTCATTATCTTGCACGGATATAAACGCATAAGAGGATAAAAATAATAAAAGCAAAAATGTGTCTCCAAATATACTTGGGCGGCTGTTATTATACGTGGGCGGCCCGCCCAAGTAAAGTCTATGTGTGGGAAGCACTGCGATAACTGCAAATTGTACGTTTCTCTGCCTGGACTCCAGTTGTTTCTGTGAATTGCAGTGATCCATTTGCTTCTCTTTTCTGTAGCTTTCGGCAGTCTGTAAAAAATATACCTCAGGTTTCTTGTTAAATCTATTTGTACAGTCAATCACACAACTATTTCCCGTTTTAGATGTGTTTGTGTGTTTTTCGTGGCATTCACGCTGAGAACCAATGCTGCCACTCAGTATTTTGCCACAGTCACTCCGGCTGACAGTAACATCATGTGCATACCCTCTATTCCTTAAATACCATTCAGAACACCCTTAGCAACAACATGACAACAGCCTACAAAAAACATTTTATATAAAGTATATAACATTCATACAAAGTATATTTATATTTCTATATAGCTTACATTTTTATTTCAGTTTTAGTCAGTTTAGTACTTGAACCTAAACTTATTTATTTCGTTTTTTTTGCCAACACAACATTTCTAATTTAAAGTACCTGCCAAAAGTTTGGAAACACATACATTTTTCAAAAGAAGTCTCTTTTGCTCACCAAGGCTGCATTTATTTAATCAAAAACAGAAATATTGTGAAATATTATTACTGTTTAAAATCAATGTTTTTTAATAAAGTTGAATTAATTCCTGTGATGGCAAAGCTGAATTTTCCAGTATTCAGTGTCACATGATCCTTCAGAAATCTTTCTAATATGCTGATTTGCAAGGATGCATTAAATTGATCAAAAGTGACAGTGACATTTATTATGTTACAAAACACTTCTTTCCAAAACATTAAAAAAAAAGTTATTTTTTCCAAACTTTTGACAGGTACCGTAATTTTACGTTATTTATCTAATTTTTATTTGATTTTATTTCAACTTTAATGACCAAAGTTATTTTTAGTAGTTTCAGTTAACAATAACAACTATCACAACTATAGGCTATTTAATTATCCATTATTCTATCATTATTCATATTATCAATGTAATGTGTTGTGTATTGATTTTAAACCATCTGTAATTGGGAGAAGCATAGATAATATACTTGTTCTGTGTTTCTGTCTGTCAGGTGTGGCAGCACTGTGATTGCATGCGTTTGGAGGCAGACGTGGAGCATTATCTCTGTGAGCAGTGTGATCCTCGTCCGGTGGACAGGGTATGTGACCTTTCAGTCTGTGTAACCTTACAATTCATTCTTCCTCTCTGACTGTGTTTAGAACGACCATATGCTATCTTATCACAACATTTTAAAGGTCACTCCAAGATTAAGATCTCGTCTGTCATTCAGGAAGTTCCGAACTTTGGAAAGGGTTTTTATTTTTTGTGTGTGTGTTTTATAAATTTCCTGTCATTGCTGTAACAGGAGGTCCCAATGGTGCCCCAACCCAGCTATGCCCAATCAGGATCCATCTATTATATATGCCTGCTGCGTGATGACTTACTATTGCATCAGGGTATGTGTGTGTGTGTGTGTGTGTGTGTGTGTGTGTGTGTGTGTGTGTGTGTGTGTGTGTGTGTGTGTGTGTGTGTGTGTGTGTGTGTGTGTGTGTGTGTGTGTAAAATCAAATCTACACAACTGTTTAAAAGTATTTTACATTAATACTTCAGCAAGGACACATTAAATTGATCATAAGTGACAGTAAAGACATTTATAATGTTACAAAAGATTTCCATTTCAAATAAATGCTGTTCTTAGGAACTTTCCATTCCTCAAAGAATCCTGAAAAAAATGAATGACTATTTCCATGTGGTTTTCAACATTGATTTCTGTAGGATCATGTGATACTGAAGAGTAATGGCTGCTGAAAATTCAGTTTTGCCATCATAGGAATAAATTAAATATTAAAATATATTCAAATAGAAAACAGTTCTTTTAAACTGTAATAATATTAAGTTTTTTACTCTATTTTTAATCAAATGAATGCAGCCTTGATGAGCATAAGAGACTATATCAAAAACATTTAAAGGGATAGTTCACCCAAAAATGAAAAATTGATGTTTATCTGCTTACCCCCAGGGCATCCAAGAGGTAGGTGACTTTGTTTCTTCAGTAGAACACAAATGATTATTTTTAACTCCAACCGTTGCCGTCTGTCAGTCAAATAATGGGAGTGAATGGGAACTTCTTTTATAAGAGTAAAAACATAAAACATGCACTGACAAATCCAAATTAAACCCTGCGGCTCATGACGACACATTGATGTCCTAAGACACGAAACGATCAGTTTGTGCGAGAAACCGAACAGTATTTATCTCATTTTTTACCTCTAATACACCACTATTTCCAACTGCGTTCAGCATTCGCTTAGTAAGGTCTGATCTCGCTCTGACAACGGCAGTGATGTCTCGTCAATGAGTGCTAGACATTACTTCCGTTGTCTGTTCGGTTTCTCGCACAAACCGATCGTTTCGTGTCTTAGGACATCAATGTGTCGTCATGAGCCGCAGGGTTTAATTTGGATTTGTCTAAGCAAGTTTTATTTACTCTTATAAAAGAAGTTCCCATTGACCCACATTATACGGCTGACAGACGGCAACGGTTGGAGTTAAAAATCATCATTTGTGTTCTACTGAAGAAACACTTACATCACCTACATCTTGCTCTGAGCTGGGGGTTAGCAGATAAACATCAAATTTTCATTTTTGGGTGATCTATCCCTTTAAATCTTACAGACTCCAACAGTAGTGTATATCATACTATTTTGGTTCAAATGTGTTAAAATTATGTTCTGTCTTGATTTCATGTTTGTAAGCATGTTTTTATGTTTGCGATGGTCGCAGGTGACTGTGTGTACCTCATGCGGGACAGCAGACGCACACAAGAAGGCCAGCCGGTGCGTCAATCATACCGTCTCCTGTCTCATATCAACAGAGACAAACTGGACATTTTCCGTATCGAGAAACTCTGGAAAAATGAAAAGTGAGATTTCCCACACTCCCACTATTAAAAAAACATTCTGATTCAGCGCTTTATTTTGACTCTTGATTCAGAACCAAGCATTGGCATCTTTGTTGGGCCTGGAACAACATCCAAACAGATGTGACCAGATGATGAGAACGTTGCTCAAGCCTTGGCCTAACGTTTTTGGTTAGGCTAAGGCTTGAACATCGTTCTTATCCTGTCTTTTGCTTTTGGTTGTAAAGGTAGGATTGTTTGAATCATATCGTCGTTGACACAAGTCTAGTCGTCAATGCTTGTTTTATGATAAACACATTAATTAACAGAAGCTCAGACCTTAATTGTGATCTGGATTCTCTCTCTGTAGAGGTGAAAGGTTTGCCTTTGGTCATCACTATTTCCGTCCCCATGAAACACACCACTCTCCTTCCCGTCGTTTCTACCACAACGAGTTGTTCCGAGTGCCTCTCTATGAGATCATACCACTGGAGGCTGTGGTGGGGACGTGCTGTGTGTTGGACCTGTATACTTACTGCAAGGGTGAGATGTTCATACATACAACAGTACATAAATCAACACTAAGATCCCAGAAATGTACCGAACCAGATGTTCCAGGCTGAAAACCCCATACTCTTTGCATGCTAATGAGCATTTCTCTTACTAATGGATTCAGGTCGTCCGAAAGGGGTAAAGGAACAGGACGTTTACATCTGCGACTATCGGCTGGATAAATCGGCACACCTGTTCTACAAGATCCACCGCAACCGGTACCCAGTGTGCACCAAGCCCTACGCTTTCAACCACTTCCCCAAAAGATTGACGCCGAAGAGGGACTTCTCTGTGAGTAGTGGAGGGTGGAAGAAATGTTTAAGAAAAAAATTAGGATGTTTTAGGACCATTAAAGTGCCCCTATTATGCTTTTTCGAATATTACCTTTCATGCAGTGTGTAATACAGCTGTTTGTGAATGCAGAGTTTCAAACATCAAAGTGCATGACAAATAAAGTTATTGTCTCCTAAAAGAAAGAATTGATTCTGAACTGCCAAAACGAGTCGTCAGGAATTCCAATCTCACTTCCGTAGCACACTTAGGTTTGTAACAAATTTGCATAATGCGAGCCTATGGTCTTCATATACAAGCCTCCGGAGCTGAAACTCAGATATGGTAATAACGTTTTGGACACACGCTGTAAGTGGTAGACCAATAACAACAGACTGGGCCATCCGGCCAATCAGAGTAGAGGAAGCTCTCGGAAAGGAGGGGTTTAGAGAGACCGAATCTGATGCATGCAGACCTATTGTTGGAGACTTTCCAAAATAATTAAAATAGCTTAATAGGGGCTCTTTAGCATTTTTTTTTTTTTTGCATGACAACATTAATATTATTATTATTATTATGTGTAATATTAGACATTTTATTAATATAATTATATAACATAATATATTTTTATTTTTTATTTGGCCTGGACAGCTTTCAAAACTCACATATTAATTTTATTTGTATAATTATTTTTATTTGTTTATTTTAGATAGGAAGTAATATTATTATTAATATTATTTTCTTTAAATATTGCATATTTTAATATTTAATATAACTATATTGTATCACAAAGTATTTTTTTTTTAGATGGGAAATTATATAATTAAAATTAATACTTATTTTTAATAATAATAACATTTATTACTTTGTTTTTAATATTAATAAAATTTTTACATTATATTTCAAAGTATGTTCTTTTTTCTGTTAAAATTTGCCCTTTATTTCTTTCAAAGATTCACCTATAATGTACTTTATGGCTAATGTTTTGTTTGTTTTACAGTAGATGGAAAGTAACATTATTATTAATGTTAATAATATTATTATTATGTTATTATTACATATTTTAATATTGAAATTTGCCCTAGACATTTCTTTGAGATTTATCAATAAATGTTTTTTTAGCCAATAATTCATTTTATTTATATTTTATAGTTTTACATGGGAAATGTAAATAATTTATATATATATATATATATATATATATATATATATATATATATATATATATATATATATTTTTTTTTTTTTTTTTTTTTTTTTTATATTATTGTAGGTTGCAATTTGACCTGGACATTTCCTTCTGATTATAATATTATAGTAAATATAATATTTTATTCATATTTTTATTGTTTCAGATCAGAAGTGGCATTATGGACTTTCTGCTAATTTGATTACATTGTATCTGTATTTCCCCCACTTAACTCATGACTGTTTGACTCTAAACAAGTTTATTAAGTAGGCGAGTTGCTTCCATTCATTTCTCTCTCTTTTGACAGCCTCACTATGTGCCGGATAACTACAAGAGGAACGGCGGTCGTTCTGCCTGGAAGAGTGAGCGGCCCAAAGGTGCATCAAACTGCGATGAAGACCCCTCCCCCAGTGCGTCATGTGACCGGCTGTCTGCCGGCTTCTCAAGAGATGGGGACGAGGGCGGAGGAAGAGGAGCGGAGGGAGACATGGACACCTCTCAGGAGGATTCCAGCACCCCTGTTCCACAGCTGTCCACATCACAGGAAAGGAGGACAGGTGGGGAGGAGGAAGACGTGGAGGAAGAAGAGGAGGGTGAAGAGAGGGGAGAGAGGAGAGACGTGGACGAGGGCTCCCGGGAAAGGGTAGGAGGAGGGCGGGACGTGTTGGACGCCCCATGCTCGTCTTCGCTCTCCTCTTCACCTCTTCATCCATCAATCCTGGGAAGGAGGGAAGCGCAGAGAGAGCGACTGAACAAGATTCTGCTCGATCTGCTGCACCGGGCGCCCAGCAAGAATGGTAAGACAGAGAATATTTATTTTAACCAGAAGGCTTTAGTTACATCACATCAGTATCTTGCAACCTAATTTCATTTCATTTTTATTGTTGACATTTTTGTCATTCAGTACCATAAATTACATTTTATTTTACATTGCTCTGAATTTAACTGCTGTTCGCTCTTTTGAAAAGAGAGATTTCTTTGAAAAAAGACTACAAGTATGTATGTTTTTCAAATGATTAATTGAAACCTTGAATACAAACTTTTCTGTTGATTTATTTTTTATTTTTATTATTATTTTTTTTTATTATTATTTAATACGCAAATTTGAAATTTGACTTGGACATTTTTTCTGTGATATTCATCCATGAATGTTATGTTATTATGGGTGCAATAATAAATATTATTTATTTTATTTATATTTTAAATTTTTAGATGGGAAATAATATTATTCATATTAATAATATTTATTCATATTAATATTATTTATTTGTTTTAAGTTGATTTTTACTCTATTACATTATACTACAAAATATATATTGTTTTATTTTGTAGATTTTTATTTGAGATTAAGCCATAAATGGTCAATAATTAATTATTTTATTATTTTTTTTTTTTACCATTTTATATGGGAAATTTATTTTTAATATAATACATTATCAATTAATAATATTATTAATAGCAATAATTTTTATATACATTTTTTAAAAAACAACAGTAATGTGAATTCATAAGCTGCTCTTTTATCCCCACACTGCAAGAAATCTAATGCAAGTTTGATAAAAACATATTTCTTTGTCTCCTTCACAGCGATAGATGTGACGTATCTTCTCGAGGAAGGCTCTGGTCGCCGCCTCCGCAGACGGACGCTTGGACTGAGCGAATTTATTTGCAGGAAGTAAAGCTGACAGCACTCTCTGCTGAGCACGCTTGCAGAGCAGCAAGAGAATAATGGATAACGAGGAGCAGAGGTGGACTACACCTGAAAAAAAGAGGGGAAATGGAGGTGGGAGGCGACACGTTCATATTTATATCTTGCAGTTTCTCTTTCTAAAGGAACTACAAGAGACCAGCCTGAGCTTCGTGCACTGAGGACGCGCAGTTTGCTGCGAGTCGTCAACCTTGATGCGTTTCAAAAGTACAAGCGTCACACATAGGAAAGTTGAAACTGAACAAAAGCGCCTTGAAATTCATGGATGAACTACGACTTCACTGGTCAGACGTCTCCCATGACTAAATCGTTAAGGAAGCGCGTGGTACTAAATTTGGCCTTCGTTTCGGCTGCAAGTAGAAAAATGGGTGACCGGTGCCACCTTGTGGTCTACAGTGGCAATGACTTGAGTACGACCAAGAAAGTGTAAAACAAGGCAAAAAATAAAACAGAAATAGGAGCGACATAGGAGGTGCAGTGTAGCGCACACACACTGCCCGTAGACTGAGAAAAGAGAGAGAGAGAGAGAGAGAGAGCTGAGAAAGAACGTTGGCTAACTGCACTTTTAACAACACGGACATCATTCGCTCCCGGAGATGTACGGATAAGACACACTAACATTCACACAGTATTGATCAATGCTGTATGATAAAGCAAAACAAATAAGTATATTACCTTTTTTTGTTTGTTTTTTGTTTGTTATACTGTAATTACATTAGGAATGGAGCACGAAGGGGGTATCCATATTTGTGAGCTCGGGACTTTGCGACCGAGCTGGAATGTTTCGCTTCTGTTATCGTGGGCATTGTGATTGGTTAGAGTGGGTGCCAGCCCCGCCCCTGTTTTTTTTTTTTTTTTTTAAAGTATTTAATTCACCAGCTTGAAAAAAACAAACAAAACAAAATCTAGCAGAGGAGGCGCGCTGGCTTTATATATAACGCCTTAGAATGCCATGATCTTGAGCGTTTTTTTGTTTATAGTAGTGTGTGTGTGTGTGTGTGCGTGTGAGAGAGAGAGAGAGCCCATTCTGATAATATAAATACGAAAGAGGAAACAACTAAGGGCTTGACAGCAGTTAATAAACAGTTAAATTCATGAATTCACAAGAACTTATTGTATCATGTGATGTCATATTTTATGTGAGTGGTTTGTAGGGCGGGTGGGATGGGGTCGGGTCGAGGTTTTAGTGTTGTCATTTTCTTTGAATTTGCTTTTGTTTTTTAATGGCCTTTCAGGTTGCCATGGAGAATGTTTATATAAACAAAATCATGATGAGATTTTTGTTTTTTTGCCCTTAATTCATCAGCTATGACAGATAAGTATTTCAAACCCCTTAGATAGATTGACAAGGAAAAAAATAAACGATGAAAACTGACAAACGAAAGGAAAGAAAATTGTATAGTGCCAAGCTATGTATATATACAGATGGAAAATGTGAGAAATGTCTCCAAAAGCAATATCTTGATAATGGATTTTGTGTATTGTATTGTACAGGATTCAGCCCTATATGTATTATTATTATTATTATTATTGTTATTATTATTACCATTCTTATACGATTTGTATTGAAAGAGCTGTCACATGTAACTTTACGAGATGTGGACGAGAAAGTGGCAGTCATTACAATTAATAATCGCTACACATTTCCGGCGTAAGCGACAAACCGTTTGAAACCTTGTTACCCAAAAAAACATGAATTTAGCGAGAGGGAGGATCATCTGATGGACTTTGTCGGAGGGGACGCCGCAGTGACCCCAGACCTGGCACCTGTCACTGTAATAATTAATATTAACATTATTATAATTATTATTATTATTACTTTTTGAGGAGAAAAAGATATAATGTTCCTCGTTTTTTGCTGCAAAGTGTTGAACACTAAAAAAACAAACCAACATAAAAATGTAAAATGATATTTTGGCAGAAAAAGAAGCTGTCAACCCGATATCATGTTCTTAATCTCCTTTTTAATTTTTTTTTTTTTGTTTTTAATTTTTTTTTTTTTTTTGTTCTTCAAATAAGAAAAGATTGTTCTGTTTTTTGTGATAGCGGTCATAAATATAATGCTTGTATTTCTTGTATTTGTGTGTTTTTGTGTGATTTGTTTAGTTATTTTTAGACAATCACAAAATAAGATGCAAGCATTGTATATGGACAGACTGGCAGGCATTTTGTGATGTTGTGTACAGTTTGTCAAAACTTCTTCCACTCTGGTTCAAAGTTTGTAATTATAAAGTCATGAAGATGCTGTTGGTTTTTACTTTTTTTTGTTTTATATTCTATTTGTTTTGTTTGTTTGTTTGTTTTTTAATAAAAAGCACTACATTATTGTGAATATACTTGCCTGTTGCTCATACATTTAGCAGAGAATCTGTGATGCAGTTCTTTACTAGGTCATAACCATTATTACTCCAGGTATACAGACAAATCGTATTTTAATTGTATGGACAGTCAATACATCTTCTTCAAATAAAGTGAATTTTAACTATTGCGTAGCACATTGACATTGTGTACCATCATTTGAACTACCAAATACATTTGCAAAGAGAACACTATTTAAATAAATTCATTGTATTTTAATGCTGTCTAGTTTAATTAATGCCAGACATAACTGATGTTTTCACATATGCAGTTACTGATTCTTGAGACATTTAAAATGGTAACATTTTTGCTTCAAAATTAATATAAAATCATCACTATAATGTTCTTAACACACGTGCATTTGAATGTGATTTTCTCTTTATTAAAGGGTTAGTTCACCCAAAAATGAAAATTATGAATCTTTTGTGTCGAATCCCTGATTCGGATCGTGTGTCAAACCGCCAAACTGCTGAAATCACGTGACTTTGGCGCTCCGAACAGCAGATTTGACATGCTGATACAATATGCTTGAAATTGGCCATCACTTTATAAGTCGTTATTTGTTTTTTTTGGCGCTCCAAAAATATTCTCATCGCTTTATAATATTAATACTGAACCACTGTACTCACATGAACTGATTTAAATATGTTTTTAGTACCTTTATGGATCTTGAAAGAGGAAATGTCATTGCTCCCTATGAAGGCCTCACTGAGCCATCGGATTTCAACAAAAATATCTTAATTTGTGTTCCGAAGATTAACAAAGGTCTTACAGGTGTGGAACGGCATGAGGGTAAGTAATAAATAACAGAATTTTCATTTTTGGGTGAACTAACCCGTTAAAGGTGCCATCGAACGTTTTTTTACAAGATGTAATATAAGTCTAAGGTGTCCCCTGAATGTGTCTGTGAAGTTTCAGCTCAAAATACCCCATGGATTTTTCTTTGATTAATTTTTTTAACTGCCTATTTTGGGGCATCATTAAATATGAGCCGATTTAGGCTGCGACTCCTTTAAATCTCGTGCTCTCCGCCCACAGAGTTCGTGATTGCCTTATACAGTGCCTGAACAAAGTTCACACAGCTAATACAACCCTCAAATGGATCTTTACACAGTGTTCGTCATGCATGCGTCGGATTACGTGAGTCTTGTATTTAATTGGATGTTTACATTGATTCTGAATGAATTTGAGACTGTGCTCCGTGGCTAACGGCTAATGCTAATTCGTTCACCACATCATGACAGAAATATCATACACTCACCATATACACCTTCTGATGTCTCATTGGCTTAAATTCATGTTTCACTTGTTCAAGGATTTGGAATGATTAAATACATGTAGGCTTATATTTTGACATTAAATGCCCTTAAATGCCTCTGTGTCTTTATATTATTTGTCAGAAGTTCACAACATGAACATAAGGAAATAATATCACATACAGTCAAGGGAGACATTTTTTTATATGGTTACACATTTATTAATATATTTTCAAAATTATATGGTTGAAAGTATTTGTTCACAGTTTATACAAATTAGTTCATGCCTTAACAAAACATAGTTTACATTATCGATTAACTTGGTAATTAAAACTCCTCTTTGTACATCATGATATCTTATGCATATAAGGCCTATATGAACAGAAAAATGACTTTATTTAAAAGTATTGTTGTTAAATACTGTAGACATCATCAGGGGCGTAAATCGCGGGGGGGACATGACCCCCCCTATCTGAGTGCTGTCCCCCCAAAAAATATAATTAAATAACACTCTAAGTATTGTAAATAAATTATATATATTTAAAATAATTGTGTAAGAAGTAAAGCAATACAAACGCAAACAGGTGTTTTAAGTTTAGAAACATTTTGAGTCACCCCTCCCTTGCCTCACAGTGGTTTGGTCCACCGCGCACGTCACACTCGTGCGTGTAGAAATCCGGCGGCGCCGGCGGGAGAGAAGACAAGACAGACGGTAGTTGAGAGGAGCTCTAGTAAGTCGGCTGTTAAGGCTATTTTATTCAAAAACATCGGATGAAGTGGTTATTTTTGCTTTAATGCTGACGACGCTGAGTAATTAGTCATAACAAAAAAAGCAAGATGATAACATGTTTTTTTTCCCGTGAGTCCGCTATTTTAGCAATTATAATGTTACCTAGCGTGTTTGGTAGCTTGTTTACAATAGCTTGTTGGATACTATGTCACCCACACCAACAACAATTAACAGTGTGAACTGTAATAAGGCTAGAAGATTTACTGTTGTGTGTTGGGTTTTGCTCAAAGTATATTCATCGTATTTTGGTGACTTGGTTGTAAAAAACTTCAAAAATATTCCAATAAATAAATGATTTTGAATATTTTGGTCAATTTAGTAAGTTTTTTTTATTGAACCAAAGAGAAACATTGAGCATAATGGCAGTCTACATGCTACACTAATAATAGTAGTAAGGTTTTCTTCTGTGTAACATTACGTTACATATATCCAGTGGTTAAATTTCAGGCTTTCGAGGAGTGCACATGAGTATGCAAAGCCTACAAAATCTTATCAATTGACAAACCAAAAATAAGTCGACAGAGCCCTCTGCTATGAACACTAAAATGCAGATCAAAATCATTCTAGATGTTGGCAGTGTGCAAAGCTACATCTGATAACAAAATCTTTCTGTAGGCCTAAAGGAGAGCATATCAATACAAAATACAGGGTATTGTCCTTTGGACAAGTAAATTGGTCACTTGTCCGACCAAAAAAGTTGTCTGGAAAAAATTGGATTTTTTTTGGTGTAAATATAATTTATTCTGAAGCTATATACTCAACAGTGTTCCGTCAGCTTTTGCATATTTATATCTGCATATTTGTGATATTTACCCCAAGGGCATTTTTTCCCCTAATCTTATTTCTTTTTTTTTTTTTTACATTTGATCAATAAATTCAATAAGAAAAATAAAGCAGGACTGTTATGAATCAAATTAAATAATTTACACTGAAAAATTACAACTGCATTAAATAATGTTATGATATTCTTTAAATATTTTTGAATATACAAATAAGAAATGTTGGGAAAATTTAAACATGAAACTGAACTGGTAGTAGGTTGCGGCAAGTGACTGTCCTAGTCATTCATTCAAACGATTTGTTCAAATGGCTGATTCATTCAAGAATGAGGCATGTGTTTTGGAATAGGCTATTACTGAATCTTTGACTCAACCGATTCGTTCAAAACGCTGAATCATTCATTAATAAAATATTTATTAATATTTATATTATCCATTATCAATCGCCACTTACACTAAATGTAATATAATCATGCTTGCATTTTGGTGATTCCCTAACTTTTTGTTATTGATGTTTTAATCAGGACAAGTAAAGCTCTCTTTCTCTTGCCCCTTCAAAAAATTAATCGTTAATGTCGAGCCCTGATAAGCCTATGTCCCGGGGCTCAGCCCCAGACGGCCCCGGCTCAATTTAACCCCTGCATATATCCTTTATAAGTAAAATTGTGGCTGTATTATTTGTGTCCCCTTCAAAAATTGCTCTTGAGAAATTTTATGTTTTTTGTCCCCCCCTACTGTCCGATGAAATTTACGCCCCTGGACATCATAAAAAATGCGGTTCTGAAACTGGTGCTGCGGGTCTGCAGCTGGATACTATTGGATGAGATTAGCTCGCGCCGCGCTGCCCATTGGGTGGCGCTAGAAAACACGTCCGCGCTGCGCTGACGAGTCGGTCGCGCTGCTCGGTCCATTGATCCGCGCAGATGACATGTCAGCGCGGCGCGAGCTTTGTAACACCCCGCAGCCTCGTACCACTTTTGGTGTGTTTGGCTTCCCATAATATACACTAACAAGAAGCGACAGTCAATAGAACGCTCCGTTGCAACAACGGCGCCCAGCAGCAGCCCTCCGTTTCCGTCATTTTGTGGTGAAAGCGAGTCGGCAGTCCACTAGTTTCTATGGCAATATCAGCTGCTTTGTTAAAAACAAACACTATTACATTACTTTAAAGCTAAAATCCAACCTGAATGATAACACAGAATAAAATACCATCACTAGTGATCATCAAATCCTTTTTACAGTTTATTTTACACACTTTGTGTTTAAGTCTTCCACTTTTTCACAAAACCTTTGCTCTCTAGAAACCCAGTCAGTTTGGGTTAAAATTCTTTAAAAGGCTTATAAACACCAACGTATGAAATTAAATTAAGGACATGCATCAGAAAAATTGGGAATGTGGGACAATAAATATATGAATAGCTTGATTTTGCAGTGTTGTCTAATGTCCGTTAAAGCAAAAGTGTCCAAAAAATGGAAATTATGTGATAATGGACACAACATGCGTCATGTATTATAAGATTGTTATGTTTGTAGCGTGATCCATTAAAACGTACAATATAGCCTATTTCAATCCAGACCTAGATTTTATTACTCCACTAGGTCTGAAATATATTTTCGTTGCAAACATGATGATCTTAAATTTATTAATTATTAATTTACTATTAATAAATGTGTAAAGTTGCATAAAATGGAAATACTCAATAAAGCAGGCTAACTACGTTACCTCAGATGGTTGAATGGTAAATAATACATAAATAAGACAATACAACATTAACTGTAGAAGCCATACAATTTACTGGTGATTATTTAAAATAACTGAGTGTATTAACATCTCAGGTGAAGGTGAATCACTTCAGTCTGTTAGGTGAGGTGTGTTGCCAGTAATTTAGTGTAAATCTTTTACAATATTTGTACACTGAAATAAATTTGGTCTAGGATTTACTTTGAAACAATATTATAGATAGCTAGTAAATTTTACAAACTTTGTGTGCGTAAGATGTGAAGGATTCTATGGTCCAGTTAGTATTTTCACCCCATAATGGCGGCCGCGCTACCGGAGCGCCATCTAGTGGCTGTTGCCCAAAAAATATCCGATTGTCGCCTCTTGGGTTCTAAGCTCTTTGCCTCTGTGTATCTCTCTATGTTCAGAGCTTTCTGTTTGCCGCCATCCACTAGGTGGCTTCAAAGTAACAGTGTTATTTCAAGGGTTGGCATGGCAACGGAATACAACCTGAGCGAGCTACAAAGCTAGTGCTGAATGAGTAACGTTACTTCACTATATATTCATTTTAAATTATTAATAATTTAAATTCATTATTTGGTTTTGTTCTGGGTTTGAAAAATTGAAATAGTTTCCCACTAAAAAGATGAGAAAACGAGTTGAGAAATACTTCAAAGAAAAAGTGGACAAGGTGGATTCTGGGATTGAGGAGGAACCATCCAAAACCGCAGGTATCTGAGTGTAAAAACAGACTAGATTTTGATTTCATGTAATCTTTAGATAACCAAAATATATGTCATGTCCGAAGCTAGCAATTAAAGTCAACTGAATGTCAATGTTTTGTGGTATCACTCACATTAGATGATTACCAGTGTTCAGGAAATCTGGAGTTGGACTTCACAGAACTGTGTAAGGTCTTGGGTGTGAAAAAGATCCCCTCTGTCAAGATGAAGCAGTCAAAATCTGTGATGGGTAAATATGTTGTACATAAGACATTTATGTCTTGCTCCCCCAATAAAGATGCCTTTTTTATGCCATAAAACTCTTCATTTTTTCCTAATAACCTGGACTGAAGAACAAAATCAATCTCAGACATACTTAGATAGTCAAATGACAACATGGTCCTCTGAGCCCTGCCTCGAAATAGAGCTGGACAATGAAGACCATGACAGCGTAAAAGCAGTCAAGATATCTGGTAAGGCTGTTGCTTCTTTGTAAACAATTAAATGCAGCTGTTTAAACTCCTAAGAAATATTTATTATTTATTATTATTTTGGTAGGATGGAAGGTGGATGAGATGATACTGCAGGTGCTGAGCAGGATATTGCCGTCCCTCAGTAATTTCCAGTGCTTACAGTGAGTCCTTGTGTGTGTGTTAATGGGTGTTGATGTTGCAAATAAACAGTATTTTACATGCATTTGCCATTAACGGTGATGCTTTGCAGCATGTGGCGTGTAGGCCTGACGGATTGCACTTTCGCCTCCTTGAGAAACACAGTGTCTCTGTGCTCAAATCTCAGGTGAGATCAGTCAAACTGTCTTCAAGGGCCAGAATGTCTAAAATTCTCATCATTAATCCTGTAATACCCACATTTAATGCGTTTCAAATGATTTTTAGAGCGCCCTTATTATGCTTTTTCAGATATTACCTTTCATGTAGTGTGTATTATAACTGTTTGTGAATGTAAAAGATTTGCAAAAGATCAAAGTGCACGATAAATGGTGTTATTGTCTCCAAAAAGAAAGAACTGATACTGAACTGCCTGCAACAGGTCATCAGTAATTCCAGTCTTACTTCTTGCATGAACCTATATTGGTTTGTAACAAATGTACAAAATTCAGATATGGTAATAATTGTTTAGTTTCCGACATGCGCTGTAAGCTGTAGAACGATCACAACAGACTGGGCCGTCTGACCAATCAGAGCAGAGTACGCTCTCGTAAAGGAGGGGTTTTGAGAGACTGAATCTGAAAGTGTTTCAGACACTGAGGAGATGCTGCAATGTATATTATGAAAAAATAAAGTGTTTTTTCACCTTGGATAAATGTAAATCTGTTGCAGGAGACCTCCAAAACAAAACTAGGAACCTTAAAATTAGCATAATAGGGGCACCAGAAAACATTTATTATATCTCAGAATGTTATGTAGGCACATTTCCAAGTCTTAAATGATCATCTTTCATGAAATTATATCCGTTAGTGGGCAATACTTTTTGCTTTACAACACTGACAAAGGATCTATTCAGAAAATAAATTATGATAATGTGATAATAGATACTGGAAAATCATCTACCAACTTATATCTTGCCAGGAAAGTGGTTTTGGATGGCAGTCCACTCCCTGAGCAGAGTTACCACTTACTCATAGGGGAGGACAGCATGTGAGTCATTCCCATTTTTAAACACACACACACACACACACACACACACACACACACACACACACACACACACACACACACACACACACACACACACACACACACACACACACACACACACACAAAAACAGGCTTGCTGCTTACAATATGTTCTACAGTTCAAAAGTTTGGGGTCAGTGGAGTCATTTGTGTTTATAATGTTACCAAAGAATTATATTTCAAATAAATGTTGTTTTGATTTTTTTTATTCACCAAAGAATTCATCTATTCATCAAAAAATGTATCACTGTTTCTTCAGAAATATTATACAGCATATTTCTGAAGGATCATGTGACACTGAAGATTCAGCTTTGCCATCACAGGAATAAATTAAATTTTAAATTGTAACAAAATTTCACAATATCACTGATTTTACTATATATATATATATATATATATATATATATATATATATATATATATATATATATATATATATATATATATATATATATATATATATATATATATATATATATATATATATATATATATATATATATATATATATATATATATATATATATATATATATATATATATATATATATATATATATATATATATATATATATATATATATATATATATATATATATATATATATATATATATATATATATATATATAGTATGTATACAGATAGTTATAAATACTAGGGATGTCCAGATCCGATCACATGATCGGAAATCGGGCCCGATCATGTGGTTTCAGACTCGATCGGAATCGGACATTACCTCCCGATCAGGACTCGGATATATATGTATTAGGGGTGCAACGGTTCTCCACTTACAGACCGCACTTGCACTGCGGTCCATCTCGACGACGCATCTATTGGTTAATATGGTTTGTTTAAAATAGCAACGTGGAAAACAGACAGAGTTCAGATAATGTATGTTTCAGTCGATGGATGCACAAAACGTTACAACAACGATAATCAGAAAGCGTGGACAAAACAGTCACTCTTTGTAAACTGTTAACTGCGAGTGCCGTCTGCTCTCATGTCCAGTCATTTACGCCGTCATCACCCGGGTGTTGACACACGTTGCTGTCTGTATTTAAACTAACTCTTTTAAGCCTTGCTGATTTAAACCTTAAAGAACAAGACGCGAAAGAGAACTCGCGCGCTGTGAGAAGATTTGTGTGCGCTCATCCGAAGCGCGCACACGCTTATTCTAGTCAGCGCGCAAATACTGAGTTCTCTTTCAAGTCTTGCGCTTCAGCAGACAAATTCATACAAACATTATGTCAACATGCCCGTCCTAGCGAGTATCCTAGCAAACATAGTCGGTTATGTCTTAAGTGAGCGTATATTAGTCGAGAAAGACAGCGCATGTGGAACAGTATATGTAGTGGATCGTGCATGTCTTAAAGGGACATCAACTATTCCTGCTGCCTGTATTTAATGTTAAATCAAACAACAAAGAAATCACTCACTGCTCTTGACTGAATAGTTTTTGTAACTTCAATAATGATTAATCTTTATTTATTTTATACAGTAAAGATAATATGCAGTGATATTTTATATTTGATTACTATTTGAAAACTGAATACCTGAAAAACCTGAAAAGCACTGTTCCTGGATCTGTTTTTTCGCTCTTCTTTATTCTTTTTTATGTAGGCTATTAAGTATCGGATCGGGACTCGGTATCGGCAGATACTCAAAATCAAATGACTCGGACTCGGACTCGAGGGCAAAAAAACGTGATCGGGACATCCCTAATAAATACTATAGCCTAATCCTAACCCTAAAGGAACACTTTCTGCAAAAAACTTTGTTTATACCATTTTTACAAATGAGGACTTCCTCAGAAGGAGGTTCTGTCAGATTTAGTTCACTTCTGGATACAAATCTCTCCCCAAAATATGGTTAAGAAGGTACACATACACATTTACTTCTTGCAATACAGAACTTAAAGGTGCAATGTGTAAATTTTAGGAGGATCTATTGACAGAAATGCAATATAATATACAAAACTATGTTTTCAGTGGTGTATAAAGACCTCACATAATGAACCGTTATGTTTTTTTTTTTTTTGTCTTAGAACGAGCCATTTCTATCTACATACTCTCCCTTACATATTAAAGGGTTAGTTCACCCAAAAATGAAAAGTATCACCCTCATGTCGTTCCAAACCCGTAAGACCTCCGTTCATCTTTGGAACACAGTTTAAGATATTTTAGATTTAGCCCGAGAGCTTTCTGTCCCTCCATTAAAAATGTATGTACGGTAGACTGTCCATGTCCAGAAAGGTAATAAAAACATCATCAAAGTAGTCCATGTGACATCAGAGGGTTAGTTTGAAGTTTTTGAACCATCGAAAATACATTTTGGTCCAAAAATAACAAAAACTACGTCTTTATTCAGCATTGTCTTCTCTTCCGGAATCCTTTCCATTGAATTGATTTCATTGAATCCTTTCATCTGTCGGCGTTGATAATGCACTTTTATGTCATTGTTTTTGGTGATTAGGACATCCACGACATGCACACTTACGCACCATTTTAAAAAATATAGCAATACCAAAATACAAACAATGTAGAATAGCTTGAATACAGCGTGCGTCTCCCTCAGACTGTAAACGAAGCTTGGCCGCACTGGATAACACGTCAGCAGGGTCTTACGTCAGCAACATCAGAGTCGTGAACCCGGATTGACAACAGACCCGGAAGAGAAGACAATGCTGAATAAAGTCGTAGTTTTTGTTATTTTTGGACCAAAATGTATTTTCGATGCTTCAAAAACTTCTAACTAACCCACTGATGTCACATGGACTACTCTGATGATGTTTTTATTACCTTTCTGGACATGGACAGTCTACCATACAAACATTTTCAATGGAGGGACAGAAAGCTCTCGGACTAAATTTAAAATATCTTAAACTGTGTTCTGAAGATGAACGGAGGTCTTACGGGTGTGGAACGACAATGAGTCATTAATGACATTATTTTCATTTTTGGGTGAACTAACCCTTTAAGTTGCCATTTTACGCCGACATGTTTCTACAGTAGCCCTAAACGGACAAACTGCTCTACAGAGAGCGTTTGCTTGACTGGCTACTCTCTGCTGTCTCAGATGACGACATCTTTGTCCTGCGTTGGCCACCATTGCTTCTCTAGCTAGATGCTGCTAAAATGTACACACTGCACCTTTAAATGTGTTATAATGCTGTCTCTCTCAAAATGCATTATTTGTGTAGTTTTTACTCTCAGATCTTATTAAGAACTTTTGTCCACGCTAGGCTGACAGACTTGTCACTACGTAACAGTCGTATAGGAGAGGAAGGAGCTCGTCTGATTGGCTCGGCTCTGTCCACTGTACACGCTGCCAATAAAAACCTCCTGTCGCTCAACCTGGCCTTTAATAGCATTGGTGATGCAGGTGCAAATCACATTGCTCAGGTGTGTAGAATGGAAGTATGTCCGTCTGAAGGTGTTCGGACAGTTTCTAATGAGGTCAAGACTGCATATAATGAAACATTGAGTTTTTATTATCACCCATCCCTCTTTTTAAAGGGTCTGCGTCTCAACCGTTCCTTGCTATGTCTGTCCTTATCCTACAATCAAATAGGAGATGATGGAGCAGCCTGTTTGGCTGAGGTACACATACTGTACTTATATTAACAGCTACATCTCATCTGCCTTACTTTGCCTAACTTGAGACATTAGACTGTGAAATGTGTATTTCTATGCAACTCTTTCTCATTTCTTTCTTTAGGTGCTTGGCCCCTTTGCTCTGACGCATGAGGAGATAGTTGAGAGAAGGAAGCTGTTAATTAAAGGTGAACAATCAATGATCCAGCCGTCTCTGGTTAGTCTTGCAGACTCGCATGAGCAGCCTCTTTCCGTCCGCAGCAGCTCTTCACTGGATCGCCTCAACAAGAGTGCAAAGAACACCACCAAAAAGAAGGTAGAGCAGTTTTGTTTACACACATACACATGAAAAGAGTCTTGTCTCTTATGATTTAAATAAAACACAATAGTTTACAGTTGTTTAAGGATGTTTGTGTGTAGGACAACCCTAAAAAAGAGGAGAAACCAGCACCAGGTCAGGCAGCCAAGAAAGAGGATCCAAAGGTGGCCAAGAAAGGTAGTTAAACTGCTTTGGACAACTGTTTATTTGAGATTCAGATATGCACTTTATATTTGATGGTTTACATGTAGAGTGAATATTTCACTTCTTGCTTTTCACTCAGATGATAAAGTTCCTCGTAGTCAGGCTGGAAAAATAGGAGGCAAAGACAAGAATCTGCCAGTGTCTGAACAAGAGGTAAGAATTAAAGGGTTAGGTCACCCAAAAATGAAAATTCTGTCATTTATTACTTACCCTCATGCCGTTCCACACCCTAGACCTTCGTTACTCTTCAGAACACAAATTAAGATATTTTAGTTGAAATCCGATGGCTCAGTGAAGCCTGCATGGGGAGCAATGACATTTCCTCTCTCAAGATCCATAAAGGTACTTAAAACATATTTAAATCGGTTCATGTGAGTACAGTGGTTCAATATTAATATTATAAAGCGACGAGAATATTTTTGGTGCCCCAAAAAAAAACAAATAACGACTTATTTAGTGATGGCCGATTTCAAAACACTGCTTCATGAAGCTTCGGAGCGTTATGAATCAGCGTGTCAAATCAGCTGTTCAGAGCGCCAAAGTCACATGATTTCAGCAGTTTAGCGGTTTGGCTCGTGATCCGAATCATGATTCGATATGCTGATTCATTATGCTCCAAATCGTCATGAAGCAGTGTTTTGAAATCAGCCATCACTATACAAGTTCTTATTTTGTTTTTTGGCGCACCAAAAATATTCTCGTCGCTTTATAATATTAATATTGAAACACTGTACTCACATGAACCATATTGTCCAGTAAAGGTGTTCTAAGCGATGTCACGTGTTTTTAGGCCAAAACATTTTTTGTCACATACAGCAAACATCTCCTCACTATGCGCTAGCTGCCTGTCCCCTGAACACACTGTAAAAAAACGCGGTCTCTGTAGTCGCCACAAGCTCCGAAAACGGCAATAAAAACAAACTGATGCAGTCTGGACCACAAAACATAATAAACACGCTCCAGCCAATAACCGACAAGAATGATTTTAAATGCGCGTTCATGAATGTTTCAGGAAGCACGGAGGGGAGGGGGAGGAGGAGGAGGGAGGGTCTAACTAGCCTCTGTTTTGTTTGACAACACTTCGAACGTCAACAGGAAGTTACTCCACCCAGGATCGCTTAGAGCACCTTTAATGGATCTTGAGAAAGGAATTGTCATTGCTGGCTATGGAGGCCTCACGGAGCCATCGGATTTAATCAAAAATATCTTAATTTGTGTTCCGAAGATGAACGAACGTCTTACAGGTGTGGAACATCATGAGGGTGAGTAATAAATGACAGAATTTTCATTTTTGGGTGAAGTAACGCTTTAAGTTAACGACAACAACAAAAAAGACAGCAAGGAAAGCAAGTACTTATCCCATTGCACAAAGAGGGAAATTAATATTTATGTATATGGGTGGATAAATGTTTAAGATACTGTGAAAAATAGATTGTTTATGACTTCATGAAATGATGAAGAACTGCAGTTTTCCAGAACTGCAACCTACTTGGAGTCTTTAGAAGTACAAGGAGTCAAGTTACTCATAGACATTGCTAAGGCAAGGAATTCTGAAACGTGACCCCCCACTTAATTCACAAGCTGAAGTGTTGAGACTACACTCGTACACACCATAACTCCCTCACCACTGCCGCCATTCCGCATGAGTCTCCCTCAACCTTTCTGTCCATAAAACATTTTTTTTTAAAAATCAATGTTTATCGATATCATGACACTTTAGATCATTACATTTACATTTATTCATTTGGCAGATGCTTTATCCAAAGCGACTTACAATTGAGGAATACAATAAGTCGTCATGACGAGGCAAATACACACAAGAAGTGCTCACAAAAAATAAAGTTTTAGGCAGTGCTCAGAGTATCATAAGCTACAATAGAGAGGGATTAAAGGAAGTGAAAGGATAGGTATAGGATTATTTATTTATTTTTAGGATGAAACATGAGATCATGTTTCAGGATTCCAAAGTCTTTGAGAACCTGACACCTTGCACTTCTGGAGACTCCTGGTAGTTTGCAATCCTGGAAAATTGTGGCACTTGATTCTAAGTATTAAGGTAGGGAATTAAGTGTGAACCCACCAGAAACTCTTTAAAGCAGGTGTAGCATCCCTGCTACTGGAGGGCAACCTTCCTGCAGACTTCAGCTCCAGCACACTTATCTGCTATACCTTGGGTGCTTCTCAATACTCAAACTGATGCTTCCTCGTTTCCTTGCTCATACGTCCTCAAGCCCATGACCCGGAAACAGATTCAGCCATCTTGAAGAACAACTCAATTTTCTAATTGTACCATGAGGAGGCGAGGAACCTTCCTGAGGAGTCATGAGTGAGGATACACAGGTGTATCCTTCCCTCTCATCCTAAGGGGGTGGGGCTTAGACAGGAAATGAGGGTGTATTAATAAGAAATGAGAAGCACCTCCTTTCCTTGCGTCTCAGCACTACCCCGTAGGATGTGAGGGGAGGATGCAAGGAAAGAAAACGAGGATGTAGGAATCGAAGTAAAAGTTATTTGTATATTGGAATGTTCTTGATCACTTGAGAGTCACTTCAAAGCTGCGCTCGAGGGATCTGCCCTCATGTTGTTAAAGTTTGGTTATTTAAAAAAATCATAATAAATATTAATAATGCAAGATGTCCCATTGAAATATGAGATGTAACGTTTATTTAAACTGAAAAAGTATAAAATACATTTAAATTATTGTTGACAGATGTGAAGGGGGAGGAGAATGTATATGTGCGTCAGGTTTCTCGTTGAGAAAAACTTCCACAAAGGCTACACCCGAGTATCCTCGCTCATAGCTCCTCAGGAAGCTTCTTCACTCCTCGTTCCTCATGGTGCAGTTAGAGAATTCAGATGTCCTGCAAGATGGCTGAGGTCGATCGGTTTCCGGGTCATAGGATGGAGGACTGAGGAGTGAGGAAACGAGGAGGGATATTTGTAGATGCACCCCTTGATTAGCTGGTTCAGGTGTGTTTGATTAGGGTACAGGTTGGAGATCCCTGCTTTAAAGTATTTTGCAGTTAACATGCATCTTTTCTAGAAACATGGATTTTTTTTATTTTTTTTTGTGACTCTGCTCCCCAAATGAGCATTTCTTGTCCAATGATCACACCTTAATGTTGCAGTTTCTATAGGATTGCATCCTTTTCATGGGCATTTCACAATTTTTTACTTTTCATTGTGAGTTAAATTTCATTTTTGGCTCATTGTACCTGTAAAAGAAAACCTGCTTGATAATTATGCACATCTAAATATAAGGCGTTTTTCACTTCCAGCCCTCGTTAACAATTATATATCACTTATAAATGATTATATACAAAATTAATAGTAGTTATTAAGATTGATGTGGTTTAGAATTGGTAAAATGTGCTTGGAAAAAAAAATATGATCAGAATATCAACTTGCCAAATAATTCTGCATGCACTATATGTATTTGTATGTATCTCCATTCCATCTTAGTCCATTTCCTAAATGTTTAGGAAACATTTTTACTAAAATAAGAGCTTTTAAAATTAAACATCCCTCCCATTAAACATGAACATTTGTATGTCAGACAGTGGAGGTGGTTGAGACTGTGATTCCTCTGCTGGATCCTGGAATTGTGCACACTGGAGGGAAAGTCATTCATCCGGGAAACACATGCCTTACCTCTCTGAATCTCTCAGGTGATTTCAGACTTGATTTTATTTCAGTATTAGAGTAAAAATGCTTGTACATTATGGCTGTAATGTTTTCTTTTCTGATAATTCAGGAAATAAACTGACTGAGCAGTCGCTCAAGTTGTTCCTCTCATCTTTGGAAAGCCAGGGTGAAAGTGGACTTCTGCGTCTTTCTCTCAATGTGAGTCTCATCGCTATTTTTCTAAACCATTTAAAGAGATTGTATTAATTTCAGCTATGTTTTTCAGAGGAATCGGTTTCCATCAGATTGTGACAGCTTCCTGAAGATACAGGAAATTATGTCTCTCAAGGACCCTCTAAACAAAAACAACACTGGTCAGGTGGAGGATGAACATGGTGAACCAAAGACCACCAGTGCAGCTTGATAATGTAAATGACAAGAAAATAAATGTTAACATAAGAAATTACTGCCCCAACTCAACTATATCAATATTTCATGGTTCCATAATGTTAATCTTCTGATTTATTGCTAAATTGTATTTTCATATACACTGACAGGGCTCATTTTCCATATACACTGACAGAGCTCTAGATAAGGTTAAATATTAGTTTGTTTAACATTTTGGTCACTACACGCTGTTTCATTGTTTTGATAACTTTTTTTTACGTTCTAAAATGTGGAAAATATGCACAGACTTACTGAAAAACCCGGTATTGGTTTATATGTACATTTTACTTTGTTTTTCTGCTATATTTCAGCACGTTTTAGCTTAAGAATTGTTTACGTTTTACCATTTTTCATTGTATCACATGCTAACGTTACATGTTTATGAAAATAAAGCAAGTCAACATAATGTGTTACTCTATTTTCCATTCATCTGCAGAACTGCATACTTTTCCCATCAAAGACAAAACGCGCACTGACAAAACCACTGTGATTGGTCCATCCGTTTCAGCGCTGAGAAAAGTAATAGATGGCACGTGACAACGTAGCGCTCATACAGGAGCTTGATAAATTATACCTGAAAAACACGAGAATCTTTAATAGCCCTTTGATAGAAAGCACACGATGCAGCGTTAAACCGCAATACTTATCATTTAGACCGAACACACTCAAATTACGTCCAACTACCTCCGTTAAATCTATTTTAGGTGATGACAGGATTGTGCTTGAAGCATTGAAGTGATTGAAGGTCTGTGGGCGTGGTTAATCCTCCCGCGTCAACGTGCATTGGTCCAATCAGAATGTCTCTTGTAGGTTCTGCATCCGCTACCGTACATGCACACGATAGTCTGGATATTGTTTGTTTCCATGTGTTTTTAGTTCTTTTATTGCGCACTTTTTAGTTCTTCATGTAGTTTTGGAGGTTGTAGGATATCCATAAGACTCGTACTTGCAGCAGTGGGAGACTCTGTGCATTGCCGACATATAAACAAGCGGAATGGTTTACGCCATATAACGTTATCCAGTAGCTGCGCGGTTTTTGATATGCGAGTGTCTTCAGGATCCCAACTTACTACAGCAGCAATTTGGAAAAACTAGAGAGTATGTATGGCACCTTATGCAATTATCTCGCTTTATGTAATTGATAGATTGCCCTAGCAAAGAGTAGCAACATTTGGTTTTATTAGGCCTGAGATTTGCTGAATGGAAAGGGAAGAACGTTATTGAAGTTTGTGTTATATATCCTCTATAGTTCTTGATCTATCAATTATGCTTATTGAGCTGTCAATGTACATGTACATCCTCTGATTCTCACTATATGCCTGTCCAAGAGTTTCTGATTACTCCCAGAGGCCTTTTATGTACAAATATTGTACAAATGCTTCAACAACAAAAAGGAGAAAAGAGCTTTATTTCCAAGCACAATACAACATGCACTGTTAAGCACTGTACAAAAATAGCACAAAATGTTTGACCTTTTTCATTATATTGCTCCAACAGTAAAGCCATGAGTAGCGGAAAAGATGATAACCTCCTGAGGATGACAAAGGATGACCTGCAACGCTGGATCCAGGCAGAGGTGGAGCGAAACCCTCATCTGGTGGAGAGACGTGAGCAGCTGGCACAGGTGGAGGAGTGGGTGAAGCAGAGGGAGAAAGAATCAACCTACACCCGCCTTCTGTACAGCAATGCCTGCGAGTAAGTTGTTGTGTTTTTCAGTGACTGATGACAATATCTCGAAGTCAGGGTGACCCTTTGACTGTGTTTGTATCAGATCGGTCTTTGAGTGCGAGTCGGTGATGAAGGGTCTTTATGGAATGCTGGGATTGGACTACCGAGACGAGGATTCGGAAGAGGAAGGAGGAGGAGGACCACAGGACGTCATTCATATCACAGATGATAATGAGGAGAATAGACAGGAAAATAGTGTCTGTAATGGAGATGATGATGATGATGATATTGTTGTCATTGATCTGGGAGGTAAGAGACAGACATGTTAATGGAAAGTGCTATTATTTTAAATTATGGCATTGTAATTAAAAATATGATTCCATTTTGGGCTTATGACTTTGGTTTTCCTCTTGCAGCCACCAAAGAAACCTTGGAACCAATGGTGAGGATGTTTACTGAAAAAATGTCTTTTCTTTTTTTTCTGTTCATTTTGTTATTTTCATTGTTTTCATTCATTTTGCTTTGATTATTCCTCTCTTTATGAATTATTTTTCTTTCTTTCAGCTTGAAAAGGTGACTATGGCCATTCAGAAGTCATCCAGACTTGTTCAGGACTTAGTCCAGATGGTGAACAAAACTTCCTCCATAAGCACTGGATCACCGTCATCCGACATCAGCAACAGACCTTCATCGACCTCGACCCCTGAGACCAGCCGTTCTGAATCTGTCACGCCAAAATTGGAAATGATGAACAACTCGATTGCAATAGTTAAGACCGAATCTTTGTTGAAAGTACCTGAAATGTCCTCATTTCTCAGCAGTTCGGAACAACGCAAATCTTTTGCCAGTCATAATTCAGATTTTAGACCAGCGATTAAGACTGAACCTCAACTGACAGCATTAACCCCTTGGGAAATGAGCATTTCAAAACAAAACGACACCACTGCTAGTCATAACCATACATCCATACGATTAATTAAGACGGAACCTCAAACGACAGAATTAATGCCTTGGGAAAAGAACGTTTCAAAACATGAAACTGCTGCTCGTCAAATTAAGACTGAACCTCAGTTGACAGCAGTGACTTCTTCAGAAATGTCTTTGATTCCAAGCAAACAACTAGAAACTATTGTCAGTGCTAATTCTGGATCCATTGCAACAATAAAATCTGAGCCTCACTCGT